>NC_057743.1:41048549-41099702 GCF_004010195.1 Chiloscyllium plagiosum | reverse complement strand
CCTGACCTGCTGTGCTGTTCCAGCAATAAAGTTTCAACTTTGATCTCCAGCATCTGCAGACCTCACTTTCTCCTGTTGTGACAGATCCTACTTAGTTCCTTGTTTATCTCTCAGCAGGTGGTTTTCACAATCACTGTTGTAAAATAAAGGCACCTGGTCTTCACCGCTGTCCATAAACAGGAGCTTTCAAAGTAATGATGAAACTCTTGGTGGGCTGATGTAGCATCACCTCTTCAGCTACTGTCAATCATTATCAATCCTACTGCTCATTTAAGGCCTGCATTCTGGGTCTGTTCAGAACATCAAGCCCTACTATCCCATTCAGACATTCTACCTCCTCCAGATCAATGTGAAAACTGAGGCTACATCCTTCACTCTGTAAACAGAACATGGATTTAACATGAGACATTCTCTGTTACTTTTATATAGCACTTTCACAGCTGCTGTGGATTCTGGATAGCTGTACTTCCATTGGCTTCTGTTCTTTCATAGTCCCCAGCAAAAGAAAACTATAAAAAGTTTTGAATTCCTGATGAAACAATCATCTCGCTGGGAATTACAAATAATCACTTTCTTCATTCATTCTTGTTTATGCTGGAGAGAGGATATAGCTCCTTTTAATAAGGAAACATTTAGTTTTAATTTTCTCTCTGTCCTGAAGGCACTGATTATCTGCTGCTGTGTATAATCCAGGGGCTAATACCTTGAAGACTTACTCAAGTGATGATTCTTTTATGTATCCATCTGCCTCTTTGAAGAAGAGTTGAAAAGTTTGCAAGTAACAGTTGCATTAAAAAATCTGACTGATTCCATGCTGAAAGGTTTGGTGTGTTGGATGTAAAGAAAATGTTTCCATTTGTGGTGGAGACTGGGAGCTGATCAGGTGTTTCCCAAGACATTGTGGGAAGCTAGTGAAGAAATTGTGCACCCCCGAGCAGAGATATTTGTATCTCTTCAGCCACACGTGAGATGCTGGATGACTGGAGAGTGGCTAATGTTGTGCCAAGATTTAAGAAAGGCTGCATGAAAAAGCCAGGAAGCTACAGGTCAGTGTGCCTGATGTCAGTGATAGGAAAATTGTTGGAGGGAATTCTGAAAGACAGGATCTACATGTATTTAGAATAGCAAGGCCTGATTAGGGATGGTCAGCATAGCTTTGTGTGTTAGAAATAGTGTTACATAAATTTGAATTTTTGAAGAGATGATCAAGACGGTAGATGAAGGCAAAGTGATAGAAGTGTCTACTTGGACTTCAGTATGGCCTTCAACAAGGTTCCACATGGTAGACTGGTTAGTAAAGTTAAATCACACGGGATCCAGGGGGAGAGAGCCAATTAGGTACAAAATTGGCTTGATTGTAGGAGACAGATAATGGTGGTGGAGAGTTGTTGTTCAGACTGGAAGCCTGTGACCAGCGGTGTGTTGCAAGGATCACTGCTGGGTCCACTGCTGTTTGTAATTTATGTAAATGATTTGGATGAGAATATAGATAGCACGGATAGTAAGTTTGCAGATGACACCAAAATTGGTGGTATAGTGGACACTGAAAAAAGATTACCTAAGAGTACAAAGGGATCTTTATAAACTGGGCCAGTGGGCCAAGGAATGGCAGATGACTTCACGCAGATAAACGCGAGGTGTTGCATTTTGGTAAGATAGCCCAGGGCAGGGCCTACATATTCAAATGTAGGGTCCTGGGGAGTATAGTTGAACAGAGAAACCCAGTTACAGATATATAGTTTCTTGAAAGTGGTGTCATAAATAGACAGTGTGGTGAAGTATGTGTTTGACATGCATGCCTTCAGCGCTCAGAGCATTGAGTACAGGAGTTGGGACACCATGTTACTGCTCTACAAGACATTGGTAAGGCTAGATTTGGATACTTTGTACGATTCTGGTCACCCTGCTATAGAAAAAGGTGCAAAGGAGATATGAGGATGTTACCGAGACTGGAAGGTTAGAGTTATAAGGAGAGGCTGAATCAGCTGGGAGATTGAGGCTGAGGGGTGACCTTTATAGTTGTCTATAAAACCATGAAGGGCAGAGATAAAGTAAATAGCAAAGATCTTTTCCCCAGGGTAGAAAATCCAAAATTGGAAGGCATGGGTTTAAGGGGAGAGGGGAAAGATTTCAAAGGGACTGGAGGAGCAATTGTTTCACACAGAGGGTAGTGTATATATGGAACGAGCTGCCAGAGGAAGTTATGGATGCAGATACAATTCCAACATTTAAAAGACATTTGGAAGGGTAAATGGATAGCAAAGATTTAGAGGAATATGGGCTAAGTACAGGCAAATGGGACTCGATCAGTTTAGGAAACCTGATTGGCATGGATGGGTTGGGCTGAAGTGCCTGTTTCTGTGATGTATGACTTTGACTGTGACCAAAAGTAGGGTCCATTGATATAAACTGGTTGCTGATAAATCTAGTCGGCATTTCGGAAACGAGTACTTTGACCAGAAATGTACCACTGAATGCTTGGGGTGAAGAATGTGGATACGTTTAAGGGGGAAACTGGATAAACATGAAGGGGAAGGAAGAACTCATTATTGCTGAGAACTGTGGAGACCAAGTCATTGAGTGGCTTTGAGACACAGAGACAGGTAGGTTCTTGGGGTCAAGGGTTACAGGGAGAAGGTGGGAGAATGGGGTTGAGAAACTTCTCAGCCATGATCAAATGGCGGAGCAGACTCGATGGGCTGAATGGCTAATTCTGCTCCTATAAGTTATGGTCTTATGGAGAAGGGAATCGGAGATAGAGTCATAGAGATGTACAGCATGAAAACAAACCCTTTGGTCCACTCATCTATGTTGACCAGATATCCTAAATAAATCTAGTCCCATTTGCCAGCATTTGACCCATATCTCTCAAACCCTTTCCTATTCATATTATCCGTCCAGATGCCTTTTAAATGTTGTAATTGTATCAGCCTCCTCCACTTCCTCTGGCAGCTCAGTAACTCTGATGTTCAGAGTTACTTGAAATCAAACAGCAGAACAGTAGCTGTGCAGATTCACTGCTGGGTCAGACAGCAGTGCAGCTTTATTTTTCTGTTTGATTCATTTCCCATGTGGTCACTGCCTTTGTCTGTCTTCCTTTTTAAAGTGCCATTGTTTTGATCTTGCCTTTTTCCTGAAGTTCCAAAACAATGCAATAGCTTTTAAGCAATTGTAACTGCTGCTAGAATTTGAGGAAATCAGCTCCAACAGTGAAAATACCTCAAAAAAGGAGCAACTCTTACCGTTACAACTTCTTCCTGTCTTCCATTGTGGATTTGATGGTATATGGGTAGGACAAAATGGGTTGGGAAAAGACTCTAGTCAGCCTGCACCCACTGAGTGAAATGGCTTGTGACTGTCCGCAATGCGAATTGATGGACTTTCACTGCAAGGGCTTCATTGTTCAGCTTGGTCCCCCGATACCCTGAACAAGGCAGTGGTTCACAACAATCAACCGTGGCACGCTTAAACACAAATATAAACTGCAGATGCTGGAAATCCAAAACAAAACCAGAAATTCCTGGAGAAACTCGACAGATCTGGCAGCACCTGTGAAAAGAAAGCTCCAGTGACCCTTCTTCAGAACATTGGGGAACGCTGGACTGATGAGCACCTCCCTCCTCTGCAGTCTGCTGTAATTCTACAGTAATTACTACTTTGCTGAAGTAATCTAATTTAATAAGTAACTTCCCTGGGATTGTGGATCTTCAGAACATTTTCTGATGTATTTTGCTTCTGAAGTACATTTTCTGCTGGCATTCTGTGAGCAAGCTGTGGTACAGATGACTTCTGCTTGAACATGGGGGATCTTTTCTAACCAAGTGTTAGCAGTTCAGAGGAGGTTCACTAGATTGCTCTGAGATAAGGGGTTTGTTTTACAAGGAGACATTTAACAGTTTACGCCTATACTGTCTGAAATTTAGAAGCATGAGGGGAGATCAAATGGAGGTGTTCAAAATGATAAAAGGTGTGGCTAAAATAGACGTGGAGCAGGTGCGTCCTGTTGTGGGGCATTCTAGGACGAGAGGTCATAATCTTACGATAAGGGGGTAGCAAATTTAAAACATTTGAGGAGAAGCTACTTCTCCCAAAGGGTTGTGAATCTGTGGAATTCGCTACCCCAAAGTGCAGAGGATGCTGGGACAGTAAGTAAATTTAAGGAGGAGTTAGACAGATTTAAATTGGTAACAGGTTGAAAGGCTATAGAGCGAAGGCAGGAAAACTGAAGTGAAGAGCATATCAGCCATGATCAAATGGCAGGGCAGACTCGATGGGCTGAATGGCCTAATTGTACACCTACATCTCATGAATTTCTATTCTAGCTTGCTCCATCTACTGGCAGCACTCAGTATTACCTCAGGATTAAATGCTCGTATTTCTGCAATGACTCCTTTTGTAACTACAATTTCACCATGTAATTACAAATGAAAGTTAACGTCTAAATTATGACCCACGAGGTCGGGGAGCAGTCCCTCAATACTTTAACAAGCAAAGTATAGTTTAGATTTCACTGAACATTTAGTGGCTTATCTTAACGAGAGAAGACTGCATTTCATTCTCAATAATTCAGTGACAGAAACCTTTTTTTGAAGTTGGCACAACTTAGTGCTTTTTGCTCCATAGTGAATTATTTAGATTATATTTTTCTAATATTCTCTAGAGGTTGTTTTTAATTTGGAGATTTGTTGACCACATTGATCTTTGTATGAGAACTCCTGTGAGTTTAACAATCAACACAGACTCTTTGCTGAACATCTGTCATTTTATAACTGGGAGGATTCTGTTGTCTTGCCCTCTCAGAGACCACCACCCACGTTGGTGAAGCAACTACTGATACTGTAAAAACAAACACTCTGCAAAGCAGCTTTTTGTTTTCTTGCACATTTGTGCTGATCAGGTTGAAGTTTATTTAGTTTGGGAAGTGAACCACATGGAATGAAAGTCAGACAGGTTTCAGAACGAGAGAGATAATTTCCAGTCTCCGAACAGCTTTGTGTCCGTACCGCAATTGAGGAGCATCTCCCCAAGTTTCACGCAGCTTTCACAGTTGTGAATATCTGGGGGAGAGGACTGAGTTGCGGGCGGGGGGAGGGGGGGGTGGGGTGCTGCTGTTTTGTCCTGAATACATGTAGATCACTGCTCTGACTGGTATTGTAATAGAGCATTTAACTCTGGTTGAAAAATGTTCTTGGAGCTAATGTGATTAGGGATTTTCTAGTCGAGTGTTTATGATATATCTTTTGAATGAGAGTATGTGTGTAACATTTAGCTTAGCCACTGCTGTTGAAATGTCACTCTTCTTTATTTCTCTCAGGATGTGGCTATCAATGTTACTGAGAATATTATTTATTGCCCAACCCTTGTTGCTCTGGGGAAGGTGCTGGTGAGCTGTTGCTTTGAACCAGTGAAGTCCACGTGGTGTAGGGATACCCTTAGGGTGGGATTTTGGCCCAGCAATAATGAGGCTGAGCGTTAAGTTAGAATGGTGTGTGTCTGGGAAGTAATCTACATGGTGGAGGTCACTGATTTGGGAGAAGCTGATGAAGGAGCCTTGGCAAGTTGTTGCAGTGAATCTTGTAGGTGGCGGGCACAGACACTGGCATTGTGCTTCCATTGTTGGAATGAATGTTTAAGTTAAATGCATTGTGGGATATGTTGTTCTGGATGGTGTCAAGCTTCTTGTGTTGTAGGAGCTGCACTCATCCAGGCAAGTCTGGAGTTTTCCATCACACTCCTGACTTGTGCCTTGTAGATGGTGGACAGGCTTTGGGGATAAGGAAGTAAGGTACTTGCTGCAGGATTCCTAATCTCTGGACTACTCCTGGAACCAGGATATATTCTGGTTGATACTGACACGAGGAAGTTAGTGCTTGCACAGTGATTCTGTTACTAATATTCCAGAGACGTGGAATAGCATCTTATACAAACAACAATGATCTTAACTGATCCAATTTCATTGTTGGAAACTCCAATGCAACTAATAGATTAGTTACAATAGGTTTGGTCATTTTTAGTACAAATTTAAATGCACAACTTGATTCTGTGGGGAAAAATGGATTTGCAACAAATGTGAAATATTTTGTTGAATAACAACAATCTCATTCTTTTTGCCATTAGTCCAGTAGATATAGGAGCAGAATTAGGCTATTCAGCCCATGAGGTCGGCTCTGCCATTTGATCCTAGCTGATCTGTTTTTCAACTTCATTCTGCTGCCTTCCCCTCACAATCGTTGATCCGTTTACCAATCAAAAACCTATCTATCTCTGTCCTAAATACACTCAATGACTTGGCCCACACAGCCTTCTGCAGCAATGAATTTCACAGATTCCCCACCCTCTGGCTGAAGAAATTCCTTCTTATGTCCCTCCTAATCTTTCCTACTAGTGGAAACATTTTCTCAGCATTCAGATCTCTCAGTATTGTAAGCTTCAATCATTTCCCCCCAACCAGCCCCCCGATCGAGTACAGACCCAGAGTCCTCCACTGCTTCTCATACAACAGGCACTTCATCCCCCAAGATGGTTCTTGTAAACCCCCCCCCCAGAATCCCTCCCACACTCGCACATCCTTCCTTAGATACAGAGCCCGACACTGCTCTCAATGTTCCAAATGTATCTGACCAGAGCCTTATACAACCTCAGTAGTACTTCTCTGCTCTTGTATTCTACTCCTCTTGAAATTAATGCTAACTGAATTTGCCTTCCTAATTACCAACTGAACCTGCATATTAACCTTAGGAGAATCCTGAACTAGATTTCTCAACTCCCTTTGTTCTTTAGATTTCAGAAACCTTTCCCCATTTAGAAAATAGTCTGCGCCTCTGTTTTTATAAACAAAATGTATAACCTCATGCTTTCCCACGCTATATTCCATCTGCCACTTCTTTGCCCACTCACCTCACCTGTTCAAGTCCTTCTGCAGCCTCCCCACTTCCTTAGCAGTACCTGCTTCACCACCTATCTGTGTGTCGTTCTACCTAAAAGCTTCCAGATGTGACTGATTCTTAGCTGAGCTGGTTTAGGTACAGGATGTTTAGTTTCTGTTGCTAGCCAGTGAGAATGGAGATTGAGTGAGTGTTGCTGGTGTGCTCTGTTTTAGATCCAGCAGTGCCAGAGGAGCAGCCAGGACATCAGCAGGAGAGAGAAGCCAGACACAGCCATTGAGAAAGGGCCATCAGACAAAGCTGCAGTTCAGACAGCACCTCCGACCTCCACCTGCTTAGCAACATCCGATCAGAAGAAAACTGAATCCAGCAAGTCAATAACACAAGGTGAGAGATCGTGGGCAGATTCCTTTTCAGGGTACATTAACTCTCAGGATTTATGAAGGATGTTTCTGGGAAGTGCATAATTATGCAAAGACGTAATAGGATCATGTGATTTAAAAATCCAGCGAGACTGTGTGTTTGTTATAATTTATTGCAGGATGATTTTTATGGGATTGTTTGGGGGAGCTGGAGGAGAAGTGCAGTCCTTCCTGAAACGAATTTGAGTCCAGCGTAGCACAGAGTTCTCTAAACTAGAAACACTTTCTGAAAGATGTCACTTGGCCTCCTGAAGGTAAACCCTCAGCTGAGTGTCCAACCAGACCCACCATCAGCCTCTCTATTGGGGTCACAGACCTCAAACCCCTCAGGTTCAACAAACATCACCTAGACCCAGGGTTGAAACAACAGCTCCATCTGGCTCAGTGTTACACTGGGCTCAGCTTTTACATGGAGTGATGTCAGCCCAGAACCACTTTGGTTTATATCAAACATGTTTCATTTTACAGTTTGAAATACAAACCAAGAGAGCTTGAGCATCTCAAACAGGTCTGGCGCCATCTGTGGAGACAGAAACAGTTAATATTGTGGGCTCAGTGACGACTAAAGAGGGAGGGGGTAAAGTGATGGATTCGTACCGTGGAAAAAAACAAGGAGGAGCTGGTGGGACAGAAAGGAAGGTCAGGGAAGGTTAGAGGGAATTGGAGATCCTACAGGCAGTGCAGGCAAAGCCAGAGTGAGTTGTAACAGCTGTAGAGAACAGGCAAAATAAAGATCTAGAGGGGGTGTTAAGAGCAGAAAGTAGGTCAGCTCAGCTGCAAGCAGAGGTAGGAAAACCAGACTCTGGCAGAGAAGGAGCACTGTAACAGAGTAGAGGTCTCTGTCCCTGCTCTGAAGGTGTTGAACTCCATGTCGAGTCCTGAAGAGTGGCTCAGTGGGAAAATGAGATGCAGTTTCTGCAGCTTGCATTGTGCTTTGCTGGAACACTGCAGCAATCTGAGGACAGAAAAGTTAATGAGTGAGGAAGCTGGTTTATTGATCAGACATTTTGGTGAAGTTGTATTTCTGTATTTACAATTTTTTCAGTAAATTATGCAATAACTATTCCGTATTAGATTATTGTCATGTGTACCTGAGCAGAGTGTACAGAGTTCCACTGTCCGGCAACATCTTCAAATACAATACTTAGAATTAAAAACGAGCCAAAATTCAAGAAACAGAAACAAAAGGAAATGACTATGTCCAGATCACACTCTGGATGAGTTTCAAACTGGGTTCACCAATGCCACCTATGTTGACTGTCTGAGTATTGGAGAGGATCGATATGTGAAAACACATACTCTCCCTTTCCTGAGATTGTCACTACCAATTGTTGGAAGTTCAGGAAATCTGGGAATGTGACAGCTGCCGTTCCAATGTCTGATAACTTTGGATAATCTGTACACACTGCAGCTGGTTAAGTTGGCCTGTCCACTCCTGCTCCCTAACGGAGCTGGGGAGGAGACGCTGAATGATTTGATTGACATTGCCTCCACAGGAGAGCGAGCATATGGAACAACAGATTCAGACCCCTGCATCCTGGGGTAATGCCCACTCAGTTCGCTACTCTTAGAATTCCCATTGTACACCATGTGATCTCTCGTTTATTACAGGGGAAGAGGGTCAGCACCGTCATCTTCCAGAGAGTTATTATTCAAATGTAGAGAGGAAGCTTCCTGATTTCACAACCTTCCCGACGGGTTGTGTGTGGGGGACGGTGTAAGAGAGGAGGCTAATTGTCCCTTTGTGTGTGTTGTCCTTCTGTGTTTGAGATTTGTTTAACATTGTTGCCCTTGGAGACAGCTTGGGACGCTCCAAACACATGCTTCTGTTGGGCAACAGGAGAAGCTGAGCTTGAACCATATTCATTAGCTTCTCGTGGCACCAGTTCATGTGAAACTTCAGTCTCGAGCTGTGCCTTCTCATTGACATTCACCCCCCTCCCCACCCTACCCCACTCTTCCTGCTGTTGTCTCAATTTCACCCTTCTCTATTAACCTGCAGAACACGTCAGGTGATGCGCCCTCTTCCCTGATCAGCTGCCCCCATTCGATTCCCCTAGAAAGAATCAATGTGACTGGACACGCGCCCCCCCCCCCAAGGTTCTGAGCTGTGTTTATTGGCCGTGTCACTAAGGGAGCTGCTGGTGTTTCCTGTGGTGACGAATTTAACAGGAAACACTCAGGTTAACACTGGACACGTGGTACTGACTTTGCCCACCCCATTAGTGCTGCAGCGCTATTGAGCTGTGAGGGGCTTCACCCATAATGAAACCAGATTAGATCCTCTTGGGGATAGAGTGTCATCACACTGGAATTTGAAAAGCAGGATTCCAAGTTAAAGCTTTCCCTCAATAGCTGCGGATCTCACTTATGGTTCCTCCATTGCCACTTCTTTCCAGATCTCATTCCTGAGCATGAACGTGCTGCTGGGAGTGGGTTACTCTCAGGATTTGTATCGGGTTGAATAAGGAGGAATTTATATCTTACTGTATGATTTAGAGCGCACAGAGAGAACACTTCTGCTCCTGTTCGACATATTGGAGAAAACGCACACATGAAGAGCATTAACAGCACATTTGCAGCAGAGAAATAGGCCATTCTGCCCAGCAGTGCTTCTAATGCACTCGGATCTTGACTCATCTCTCTTCATCTCATCCAATTCTCACATCTTTCACTATCATTCTCATTCATCTACATCTACATTCCTGATGAAGAGCTTTTGCTTGAAACATTGACCCTCCTGCTCCTCGGATGCTGCCTGACCTACTGTGCTTTCCCAGCACCACACTCTTCACTTTGATCTCCAGCATCTGCAGTCCTCACTTTCTCATTCGTCTACATGTCCAGCTAAATTTATTTTCTAATTGGCCTGTTCAGGATGTTGTCAACACACACCTCAGGAACAGGTAGGACAGGAATCTGGGAAAAGCCTCTGTACTATTTAGCTGTGTTTAGTGAGTTCTAACTTCTCATCTCTGTCTCACTCTCGCGCACCATCCCTAACCCTCCGTCCCTCGCCCTTGCACGCCATCTCCCTCATCTTCCCTCCCACGTCTCTTCCTAGATGAAAGGCCTTCTCTTTAATTCTTTCTTGGGTTGATGGCTGTCTATCTTCTACGTGTGGTCTGAAGTAAACAGTCTTCTTTATTCCTCATGGGGAAATGGGGCCTGAGGTAATATTCTCAGAGCCTCCATAACGTCCGATATGATTGAATGGTGGAACAGACTCGATGGGCTGAATGGCCTAATGCCTGCTCATGTCTCATGGTGTTATCCATAGCAGGTCACATGCAGCAGTGGGATAGGATTGCTGTCTCTGAGAATATTCCGTACAGTATGGTCAGGAACCAGAGAGAATTTGTTAGCCTGTCTCAGGCAGGTCATTCCAGAACTGCCTGCACGTGAGGAGTTTTGTGAAATCTACCCCACTCGCGAGGTTCAGATAATTGCCGGTGGGTGATATATTTACGGTTTGTTGGAAGGAAGTAGAAAGCATGGATTTCTCGGGTAATAACATCAGCTTCCTAACTGCTCCATTAGGCAATAAAGCTTTTAGAAAATGTGATTAAAAAGATTAGCTCATGAAAAATGCTGTGAAAGCCTAGAAGCAAGAAGCTTGCATTACTTGATCAGCTAGTCTGTTCACTACCAACTATAGGTACACTACATTTATAGGTTGCTGCTGTTTAACGACTAGTAACTAGGTTCAGCTCTGAGAAAGAATCATAGCAGATTCCATGTTAACTCTAACTGTCTCCACAGAGGCTGCCTGACCTGCTGGGTTTCTCTAGCACTCTGCTTTCATTCAGTCATAATTGGTTTTGGTTAGTATCAAAACTGTCTGTCTGATTCAGTTGGACAGTGACAGTACATGCGTATGTGATTATGCACAGGTTTTCCATAAGAAATAGCAGTGTTGACCATTTGGCCCATTGATCCTGCTCCATTATTCAACAGGTTCATGGCTGATTGTCTGCCTGAATGACACTTTGCCATCTCCTCCCCATATCCCCGATCTCCTTAAAGATCTGCCTCAGTTACTGTTTCAACATCTACAGCCCTCCCACTTAGAGAATCCTGCCCTGAGGTGAAGATTAATCTTTTCAGGAAGAAGGTTGTGAATCTTTGGAATTCTCAACCCCAGGTTGTTGTTGAGGTGTGGTCATTGAGCATATTCAAAGCAGAGATTAATAAATAGCAAGAGAATTCAGTGGAACTATGGAATTGAGGTAGACCCTCAGCCATGAGCTTATTGAACAGCAGAACAGGCTCAATGGGCTGAGTGGCCTGCTCCTATCTCTTGCTTTCTCTAGCACAGTCTCTGTAAAACAATGTACAATAGGAAACATCAAAACAGAAAACTGGTGCAGCAGTAGGCCATTCAGCCCTTCAAACTTGCCCCACTATTCAATGTGATCATGGCTGATCATGCAATCTCAGTGTCCCATTCCCATTTTCTCTCCATACCCCTTGATTCCTTTAGCTGCAAGGACCACATCCAGCTCCCTCTTGAATATGTCCAATGAATTGGCCCCAACAGCTTCCTGTGGGAGAGAATTTCACAGATTCCCAACTCTGAGTGAAGAAATACTTCATCATCTCAGTCCTGAATGGCTTACCCCTTAGTCCTAGACTGTGACCCCTAGTACTGGAGCTCCCCAACATTGGGAACATTTTTCCCACATTTAGCCTGTCCAATTCAATCAGGATTTTATATGTTTCCATGAGACTCCTCGTTCTTCTAAATTCCAGGGAGTACAAGCCCAGTCGATCCAGCCTTTCCTCATATGTCAGTCCTACCATTCCCGAGAATCAGTCTGGTGAATCTTTGCTGGACTCCTTCAATAGCAGGAATGCCCTTCCTCAGGCTGAGACCCCAAAACTGCACACAATACTCAAGGTGTGGCCTCACCAAGGCTCACGTCTCGTTAAGGTGAGGAGTAAGTGGTTTAGATTACTTACAGTGTGGAAACAGGCCCTTCGGCCCCACAAGTCCACACCGACCTGCCGAAGTGCAACCCACCCAGACCCATTCCCCTACATTTACCCCTGCCCCTAACACTATGGGCAATTTAGCACGGCCAATTCACCTGACCTGCACATTTTTGGACTGTGGGAGGAAACCGGAGCACCCGGAGGGAACCCACAGAGACACGGGGAGAATGTGCAAACTCGACACAGTCAATCGTCCGAGGCCGGAATTGAACCTGGGAACCCTGGTGCTGTGAGGCAGCGGTGCTAACCACTGAGCCACCCTTGGGGCAGAGGCAAGGTTTTTGTGGATGAGTTTTCCCTGGGACTTTCCCTTACTTTAAAGGGACAGTGTAAATGTGGTTTTTTGTAGTAATTTTGAAAGTAGCAAATCGAAGCAATGCTTGGTGAGTGTGAATGCCTTGTTCAGTAGCTGCACTGATTACAATATTGCTGTTGTACCTCTGTGACAATCCCCACCTCTCTCAGACTGATCTGATCTTAATGCACTTTGCATCGATGTGCCCTCACCATCTGGTGCTGAGTGTATTCCCATTTCTTTCTTCCCCTTGTTTGTCTTTTCCCTTCATCCTGGAAGCAGGGACTCCAACTGAGCTCTGAGTCCCAGGCTGCCTGCTGTTTTCTGAGAAAGGGGCTGATCTCTGACCTAGCGCTGAGAAGGTGAGTATTGTCCGATGTTTGCTTGTAAAGAGGCTACACAGGGAGTCGTGACCTTGTCCAACAGTAACTCACAGCACAGTCCATCTGCTGCACACCAGCACAGGCAATCATGCACACAGTGTTGCTCACAAAGCTCACTCACACTTATTACTCTCTCTGTGTCTCTCTCTGTGCTCACAACACGTGTGTGCACCACACAAACACACACAGTCTGTAACACAGATCCCAAGATGTCAAATTAGTCACTAACTGATTCTCCCTGATCTCTGAGCAGGGCCAGTGAAGCAGGTCAGTTTGAAGTTTAAGGAATTTATTTGGTGTGCAGTGAGTTGATGTCAAAATGTGTCTTGCTAATGCTGTATTTTAATATCTGCCTATAAAGGTTGTGTTGTTGGTTAAAGAAGGAGATGGAGGGTTCTGGGTGATAGCGAGGTTGTGGGTTCTGGGTGCAGTATTCCTCTGGGGTTAATAGACAAAGTCCAACCCTGTAGCCCAAACTTGCCAGCGAGAGAGAGAGAGTGAGTTTCCAGCTGGTCACTCCGCGATTCGGGTCATCCTGTTTGCTTCATCTAGCACCATCTGTACAGTAAACCGAGTGAGCGCACAATGGCCTGTCACCTGCATGTATCCTCTGAACAGAAAAGAGAATCTGTTGCAGCAAATCTGCTTTGTCTGATTCTTAAAGCTTTGTGGTTTGTGGCAGTACTGGTGGGAGATGAATGGGAGAGGGTGGGGAATTGGGGTGGGGGTGGAGGGTTGTTGGGGGGGTGGGGGTGAGATTTAATTCACTGCCAGCCAGCAGGCGTGAATTGAAGTCATGGTTTCAGAGTTGTACCTTTGGGGCTGCTTCCCCTTTGGGACCATCTCTTGCTTCCTTGCCTGTGTCGAATGAACATTATTGTCTGCCATGCTTTGATTTGTAAATCAGCCAACAGGGCGAGTGCAGAAACTAACTACCAGCTGCTGCTCTCTTTTCAGTTGGTTCCTCTTTTTGGAGCCCGTGATTGTAAATTAGTTGCTCAGGCAGGACCTAGAGCCCCACCTACACCATCCACATTCACAGGGAATCAATCTTTCCCCAAAAGGTTTGCACTAATTACAATTAATTTGAGGGGAGGGTACTGTTCACATTCTTGTCCATGCACTGTCTTTATTACCGTATCCTGATCTGCATACATTTTCTTTTGGGAGTGTAGTTGCTTGTGCATGCTTCACCACAGACACCTGTTCTTTAGTACAGTGTAAAACCCCACTGGTCTCTCAACCCCCCCCCGCCCCCGACTCTGAAAGCACAGCAGGAGGTCACTGTATCTCCAGCCAAGATGTCCTGTCTGTTGTTCAGGAGCACAGCACTGTGCCTTCATTTGCATGCAGCTGCGATCACTCGAAGCCGTGCTGCCCAGAGAGAGCAGCAGCTCCAAACGACGAGGCCGGCGCACACTCCAGGGAAGGGCCATTCCGACTGGCAGAGAGGATAAGCCACCAGCCACATGGACACTGTGGAGTGATGGCCATTCAGCCCGTTTTGAGAGGTGTTTAGTTTGACCTGCATGTGTGTGTGTGGCAGGAAAGAAGGGGAACATTTGACTGCAACAACTTGTCATCGTTCCTCGGTCTCTGACAGCAATCGGGACCACAGCACGCGATTGCTATTTTGTTTTTGAGCTGCTCACTTTGACACGGGAAGATTAAGAAGCCCCTTTTGGTCACTGTGATGTGTTAAATGAGGCTTTGTGGTGGATGCATTGATTGGTACAGCTTTCAGCTTCACTGATCATCTGTGGACAGGCAGATTGTATCTGGGTTGGACTGGCCTGCACTGGAGGTTAAGCAGACAGCCAGCTCACTGACTGTCATGTAGCGACTTCCTGCAGCTGCTCATCTCGGTTTAAAAACAGCACATGGTGAAGTTAGCAGCCCGACCCTTTGGATAAATCACCGTGTTCAGAGACACTCAAAACAGATGGGCATCTTGTGACCTGTAGATTGTGGAGTTCACTGGAAATATTTTATCGTTTTACCAAACGTTGCTGCTGAAGGAGAGAGTATTCGTTCAAAGGACTAAAAGATGGCATTTTAGGATCCGCTAGCTGCTAGTTTGTGAAAGAGCTGCACCAGAGGCAATGAAATAAAAAACCGATATAGGAGAGAATGATGGGAACAGAGCTGAGGAGGTGAATAATCCCACTGTCACTTTGCACTCTGGTGAGTTACTGTGTTTATCAACTACTTCCACAAAAAATGGTTTGCACGTTATGTTCAGTATGAGTGGAATTTTCCAATTCTCTATCAGGTGTAACTGAAACTCTACTTATCTGCTGGGAAGGTGTAGCATTAAAAAGCCAAGGCAGTTAATGTTGACTTGTTGGAGTACTGCAATTGGTAGTGAGTTAGCTGCTCTCTGTACATCTCTCCCGGAACCCCTTTCTATTGAGTTCAAACCCAGCACAGTGAGATGGGATTGCCTATTGGCTATTGCTTGTGTTTTATTATCACTCCAAACCCCTCTCTGTATCTTTCAAAATGACACTGAGAATTCTTGTCTGACCAAAGGCTTTTAAAAAAATTTGTTGTGTTATTGTTCCATTTTAGTTCAAAGCAAAGAAACAATTGTTTGTTAGAAATCCTCGAGTGAAGGTGTGTGTCACTGAAGTTAATAAATTTGGACCTAATTCTGGTGGTTTATTTGCCCCATTACTGCAATGTAACAGCTCAATAGAAACGTAAGGGAGAGTTTCAATATTCCCAATCTCTGTATGATTCCTGCAACCTCGTGTGTACTTGGGCTTCTGAATTCAGTGGCTGATGTGATGTTTGATACAAGGTGGGACCTTGACTGGGACAGATTTGTGCCTGAAACATTCTGAATGAAAATTAAACTGAGACACTCGGGCACTGAGGTCACAACTATAAAAATTAATGTTTACCTCAAATGTGTTTGAGATGTTTGCCTTCTGAATTGCAACTTTGCTGGCAATTGCTGTTTGACTGCAAGGGCAGCACCGTGTTTGGAGAGCGGTGCTGGGGAAGGAGTGAGAATTTTGATTATTTTGCATTTTTGGAGCAACCTTTACAATCTCGGGATGTTCAATTCCAGCCAATGATGTATGTTGTTAAAGGGAAGTCAGTTTGCCACATAGCAAACACAACAATCAGTTTGTGCACAGGAAGAGCCAACAATCAGCAATGTAGTGTACACTGATCAGATCATTGTTTCAGGTGGTGTGTGAGGGGGCATCACTGAGAACTCAAATGCTGCTCTTATAAGTAATGCAGTTAATCTACACGAAAAACTCCCGCTGCCAAACACCAGAGTCAAAATGCTGGCTAGTGTCAAGGCAGACATTTCTCTGGTTAGAATTTTATTCTCATTAATCACAACCCCACTGACTCTGCCCCTGTCTATACGTACACACCCAATCAAATTCTTATGGAATTAACACCCAATTATCACTTGGTCCCTAGATTCACTCAGTCTCCAGTAAACCTGCCAGATCTTGCTAGGTAATCACCGACAGCATAGAGTGACGTTGTATTGACCAAGGAACCTGTGTATGTTGCTATTGGTCCAGGGAACAATATTGGTCAGGGCAAGGAAAAACTCTGTCAGATCCCCTGTGTCCACCTGAGCAGGTAAACAGAGCTTTGATTTAGTATAGAACATGCTGGAGGAGCTCAGTAGGTCTGGCAGCACCTGTGAAGAGAGAAGCAAAGTTAATGTTTCATGTCTAGTATGACCTACTGAGTTCCTTCAGCATTTTGTTTTTATTTCAGATTTCCAGCATCTGCAGCATCTTGGTTTTTGTCTTTGATTTAATATATTATCTGAACACGGTCAGTTCTGACTGACCAGTCATCTCAGTAATCCACACCAGCTTGTTTGATCAGACCCTCAATCAGCTTCTGAACTTGGAAGAGTGTTACTAGTTGACGGCTCCTGGATGTCACTGCTCCCAGGGTTGGGGAGGAGGGTGTGGAAGAGTCTGAAAGCAGTCCAAAAGGATCTGGCAAGATCAAAACCAAAGATCTGGTCTGTCTTAATGAGAGCCTCCTTGCCCATCTGAGTGGGGAGCAGCAATCTGCACTGAGAAGCCAATTTCCTTGGAAGGCTGCTGCTCATTTCCAGCCAATTACAAGTTTAATGCAGAAACTAGGGATCTGAATGGGTGACACTAGCACAGCAGCTGAGCCACTCACCTCTGTCCTGGATGATGGCCAAGCCTCCAGCCCTCTAATTGGATGCTGACCCTACTTCCTGCTTCAGCTCATGGCTATTGGAGGTTCCGGTGATCCACATGACTGCACCATTCAAACTCGTTCCTTTACCTCCATAACATCTCCCTGATTTTCACCCCCCCCCCCCCCCGCCCCCGATCATCTGCTGCTGAAGCCCATGTCCATGTCAGCTTGTCCTCTGGACTCGACTCCTCCAGTGCACACCTGGCTGTTCCCCCAATTCTCCCCTTCCTCAATCTGAGCTCCTCCCAGCAGCTGCTGCTAACTCAGCTCAACGTGTCCCGTTCTCTCACCCCCACCACCCGTGTGCTCAGTGACCTCCATTCACCACCTTCTCATGGTCATACAGCAGAGAAACAGACCCTTCGGTCCAACCAGTCCATGCCAAACATTATCGCAAACTAAACTAATCTCACATGCCAGCTCTGGCCCTATCTCTTCAAACATTTTCCTATTCACATACTTATCCAAATGCCTTTTAAATGTCATAACTGTATCTGCATCCACCACTTCGTCTGGCAGTTCATTCTCACAATACCCCAATGTTAAAAACCTAATTGTTGCTTTCAAATGCCTCAGCCCTCTCCCTCTCTGCAACCTCCTCCAGCCCTTTAACCCTCCAGGTTCCCTCTGCTCATCCATTTCTGACCTCTTGAGTATCCCTGATTTTAATCTCTGCACCATTGGAGCTGTGCCTTCAGTTATCTGGGCCCGAGTCCTGGAATTCCGTCCCTAAAGCCCGATCCCTCTCTACCTCCCTTTGCTGAGAGGACATTCTGTAGAACCAACTTCTTCGTCTGAACAGAGATTAAAAATGCCAATTGATATTTCTGTGAAGCTGAAAGTGTCAAAGGCATTGTGTGAATGCTGGTTATTGTTGCCCTGCAGTGATCTGCCTGGTCGCTGGGTCCCTGGTATAAGTGAGTAGGTATGGGGTCTCATATCTGTATTGTGGTGGTGATGTTGCACTGCCTTAGCAGCCAGCCATTCTGCACCTTGAAGCCTAAGAGCTGTCTCTCCCCTATCACCAGCTGCTTACTGAGATCTGGTTTCTATTAGATTCACTCCATCCAGAGTAGATACTGCCTCCTTTCAAACTGACTGCAGTCTCAATGAGGCTGGTGATGAAATTCAGCTTCTGTGCCTCTCCAGTCAGAGTGAGATGGCAGAGGATACGTGGGGACCCTTGGGCCACAGAGTCTGCACTAGTCAAAAGCAACGATTCTAACCCTGTCTTCCAGCAATTGGACTAAAGCCTCATGTGTTTTGGCATTGCAAATGCACATCTGAACACTTCTTCAATGTTATGAGCACTCAGTAAAGAGGGAAGGTAGGTCAGAGCTGGAGGAGGCACAAATACTCCTTGAGTAGACAGTCGATTGCTGGGTTGCACAGGAGGATTTTAACCCTGTCTGTGCCCAACAGAGAAAGGGAAACCACTTCCTCATAACTGAGTCAGAGCACTGGGCTCTTGAGTGACTCACTGCCGAAACTCTGTAAATGCCTGCACCGGACCAAAGTTCCGGCCTTTGAGTGGGATTAAATTCCTCATCACTCACCTGCACAGGTGTAGCTACAGCAACACTGGTGTTTCACCCCAGTCAGGAATGGGGGAGAGAGACATGCCACACAGCCATAATGACACAAGCTGCAGACAATGAAGTAAGCTACCCACGTGTTCTACATAATATGTATACCACTTAGTTGATTGTTTTGAATCTGACTCCAAGTCAAGGGGCTCTCTAAGTTTAAAGACAACTGTGGAACAGCCAAATCATATTGAAGTATTCTTTCAGACAGTAAACGAGAAGTAAAAATTCCTGACCTTTTCACTTCTACCTCGAGCTTAATAAAATTGAAATAAATTATTTTAACTGAAAGTAAACATTAAAAATAAAATGTAACTGTTATGAGGAAATGTGGTATTCTGCAAATATGAAAATCAGTTTCTCAATCAGGTACTGATGCTGTTCATTAGCTATCATGATGCTTTGTATTCATTCAAGGAACATGGACATCGCTAGCTGGGCCAGCAGCCACTGCCTGTCCCTAGTTGCTCCCTTCTTGAACTGCTGCAGTCCATGTGCTGTGTGTGACCTACAATGCCCTTAAGGAGGGAATTCCAAGATTTTGATCCAGTGACAATGAAGGAACAGCGATATATTTCCAAGTCAGGGTGGGGAGTGGCTTGAGGGGGTATCTTGCAGGGGGTGGTGTTCCTATGTATCTGCTGCCCTTGTCCTTCTCATGAGTTTGGAAAGTGCTGTGTGATGATCTTTGGCGAATTTCTGCATCTTGTAGATAGTACACACTGCTGAGTGTCGGTGGTGAAGGGAGTGGATGTTTTTGGATGTGGTGCCTATCAAGCAGCTGCTTTGTCCTGGATGCTGTCAAGCTGCTTGTGTATTGTGGGGCTGTACCCATTCAGGTAGGAGGGGAGTATTCCATCACACTCCTGACTTGTACCTTGTAGATGGTGGAGGGGCTTTGGGGGAGTTAAGTAAGTTACTTGCTGCAGGTTTGCTAATCTCTGACTTTATAGGTAGTCTGGTAGCAGAACTGGGTCAGTAAGAGTAGTAGTGACAGGAGGAGAACCTGATCCTCTGCAATCAAGGGAAATCAAGGACACATCCAGTCTCCGTGGTGACTCCATAAGCAGAAAGTGTGTTTTACTGCAGTTCCTGATTTGCCACTTGGAGCTGTGGAGTGACTCACTATGCAATGTCCATGAATCTGAGAATATTGTGGATAGCACTTTTACTGAGCTGGTCACACCACCAGGAAAGGCTACACAGAGAAGAGTTTGGTAACCACCAGGAAAATGAGAAAGCATGGGCAGGCAATGCAGGAGTACCCTGTGACCATTCCCCTCTCAAATAGGGATACTGTTTGTACACTTCTGGGGGAGAGTGGCCTCTTGGGGAAAGCAGCAATAGCAGCCAGATCAGTGACACCACAACTGCTCTGTTGAAGTGTAAGCAGGCAATAGTGATGAGGGACTCTTTAGGCAGGGGCACAGATTAGATTAGATTACTTAGTGTGGAAACAGGCCGTTTGGCCCAACAAGTCCACACTGACCCTCCGAAGAGCAACCTACCCAGACCCATTCCCCAAAATTTACCCTTCACCTAACACTACGGGCGATTTAGCACGGCCAATTCACCGAACCTGCACATTTTTGGACTGTGGGAGGAAACCATATCATCCGGAGGAAACCCACCCAGACACGGGGAGAATGTGCAAACTCCACACAGTCAGTCGCCTGTGGTGGGAATTGAACCCGGGTATCTGGCGCTGTGAGGCAGCAGTGCTAACCACTGTGCCACCGTGCCGCCCTCCAATGTTTCTGTGACCATGAGCGAGACAACAGGACGGTGTGTTGCCTCCATGGTGTCTGGTTCAAGGATGTTTCTGAGTGGGCAGGGGATAGAGAGTGAGCAACCAGAGGTTGAGGTCATTATTGGTACTAACGGCCTCAGCAGGAAGAGTGATGAGGTCCTGCAAAGGGAGTTAGGTAAGAAGTTGAAAAGCAGGACCTCTAGGATTGTAATCTCTGAACTACTCCCTGTGCCTTGTGCTAATGAGGCCAGAATTTAAAAAGATAGTACAGTTGGTTCTGATATAAAGTGGTAATTCCATTCTTGTGTGACCTCTCATTATGTGAAATCGCACAATAGCTACACCATTTAAACTAATGGGGCCGGAATCGTGTTATAGCTAACACAAGTAAGAAAAGTTTATGTTCTACAATAATGGTCTACATTCTTCAATCAGGTTATAGCCAATTCGTGCTGAAGCAACACACACTATAACAGAATCGACAGTGCAGTTGAATGTGTGGCAAAAGAGCTGATGTAGGAGAAAAGGCTTCAGATGTTTGGATCATTAGGATCTCGTCCAGGGCAGGTGGGACCTGTACAAGGACAGATTGCAGCTAAACTGGAGGGGCACCGATATCCTTGGAAAGAGGTTTGCTAGAGCCACTTTGGAGAGTTTGAACTAGTGCGGCTGAGGGAGGGGAACCAGAGCAGGAGGTTAGTATGTTAAGTGTGCAGGTTGATGAACACAGTGGGATCTGTGGCAAGGAATGTAATAGGTCAGGCAAATAAGTTCAGAGTTTGGATTAGAACATGGATCTAATGTGCTGTAGCCATTACAGAAATTTGGTTGAGAGAAGGACAGGACTGGCGGCTCCATGTTCCAGAGTTAGATGTTTCCAGAGGGATAGAGAGGAATGTAAAGCGGGTGCAGGATTAAGGAGAATGTCACAGCTACACTAAGAGGACATCTTTGAGGCTAATGTTTGTAGAACTCAGGTAGAATAAGAAAGGTGTAATCATTATGATGGGGTTATAGGCCTCCCAATAGGCAGCAGGAGATGGAGGAACAGGTATGGAAGCAGATCATGGAAAGATGTAAACTCAACAGGATTGTTGTAGAAGGTGATTTTACTTCCCCAACGTTTACTGGGACTCTCTTAGACTTGTCTAGAGTGGAGTGTATTAGCTATAAAGAGAGGCTGAACAAACTTGGATTGTTTTTGCTCAAATGTCAGATGCTGAGGTGCAACCTGACAGAAGTATATGAATTTATGAGAGGAATGGAGAGGATGGATAGTCCGAGTCTCTCTTGCACGATGGGGAATGTCAAATTCTAGGGGGCATAGGTTTAGGTGAGAGAGAGGGAATATTTAAAGGAGATCTGTGAGGAAAGTATTTTTATATAGAGGGTGGTAGGTGTTTGAAATGCATTGCAAGGGGAGGTGGTAGAAGCATAAACACTAGCAACGTTTAAGAGGTATTGAGACAGACAGATGAACAGGCAGGGAATAGAGGACTACAGATGAGACTAGTTTAGAATAGCATCAGGGTCAGCACAGAAATGGTGGGCCAAAGGGCCTGCTCTTGTGTCTTCCCTAGAACTATTTTATGTTCTAGTTTCTGATTAACAACATGCTGCGGGTTATCATTAATGAGGGATTTCAAAGATGATGATGCCAATGAATGTCAAGGGGTTATCCTATAAGTGGTAATGTGAGTGGACAAGTAACCTGTAGTCCCCAGTTTCGGGGGCTTTGGTTCAAATCCCAGTGCGGTAGCTGGAGCTAACTAAAAAAATCTACTGAGAGACTAGAATGAAAACAGAAGCAAGTCTCTGTGATGCAGCCAGGAAAAGCTGGTTCACTAAGGTCCTTTAGGGAAGGAAATTCTCCACTCTGTTCAGCAGTAATTACTGATGGGCAACAAACCCATGTTGCAGAAAAGAATAAAGTGTGATTTTTCTGGAGTGTTTTTATAGCAAGACTGAGCTTTGTTTCCATGATTTCTCATTGCAGACCGAGAAGCACGGCAGATGTAGCACAATGACCTTTTTCTAGATTGTAACAGTTCTGTGAACAGCACTCTGTATGGGCAGGCATAAAGCCTCTGACAGCTAATTGTGCGAATTCCAAAGGCTGCTATCCACTTCAGAGGCGATTCAGCATCCTCGGGACTGCGAGATCTGGTCCTTGATCCCATTTGTGACTTAATGACATTCCAGAGCACACCTGTTGTAAGAAATAATGTTCGATATTGTTGTAACATTGGGAACAGCAACAGCTAACATGCTGAACTCTTTCAAGTTGAGTATAAATGCAGCAGCCTCTTGCTCAGCGTAGGAGTGAAGAGCAGTCTCCTTTCACATGGTCCCCTCCATTACCAGCTCACTATGTCTCTAGAGAATGGACCAGAATAAATCACAGCAGTATTAGCCAAGCCTTTGACTTAGTTCCTGAGAAGAACACTTATTATACAGCATTGGCAGACTTGCAAAGGGATGGGGTGTGGTCCCAGAGTTAAAATTTGCTGGAAGTGCCTTGTTGGTAGCATTTTGATTCCTTGGCAGTAACACTGTTGTTTCTTCCATCACAGGGAAAGTTCCGGAGAGTGTTAATGCAAAGAACGCCAGCCCTGTCCCCACCATGACATCCGGGAATGGTAACACAACTTCATCTGTAACTGTGAGTGTGCCTCAGAGCACCGAGAACAAACCCCCTCAGGCAATTGTCAAACCACAGATCCTGACCCATGTCATTGAAGGGTTTGTCATACAGGAGGGGGCTGAACCTTTTCCAGTGAGTAGCTTCAAATTTAATCTTCACTGTGGGCTTCAGCTTAAATTCATGAATGTAGACAGTGCTGTGTGTAGCTTCCACTTGTTTCAGTCTGCTGCACTCTGTGCGTATGTTCCCAGCCTACAGTTTAAATAGCAGCTTCAGAGTTGTTTAACCAACTATCGACATTAATTCTGTTCTCTGCAGCAATGTGAATGATTGAAAGTCTTCCGGCCTGTCGTCTTATGTGTTGTCTTATAAAATTTATGTCTGACACATTTGTTATTTGGTATATAACAAAGCTTCCTGGTTTTCCTGCTACTAATTGCATTGTGGCTGACAGTGTGTTGGTAACAGAACTTTAATTACATTGGGAGCTGACTATTCAGTCCAAGTCATCAGGAAAGCTGTTGCAGTACAGATCCATCAGAAGAAGTTATACACAGCTGGACTTGAGTGATGAGTGACAGTTGGACAATTCCCAAAAACCTCAAACTGGAAATCTCAAAACCAAGCAGGAAATGGATCCAACTCTGAACTGCTCATTAGATGGGAACTGAAATAAGAGTTTGGACCCTGGGAGTGCTGATTGTTTACTGTTTAATGCTAATTTTAGATTGCACAGGTTCTTGTGACAGTGGTAGTGTCTCTACCACTGAGCCAGGAGGCCCAGGTTCAACTTCCTCCTGCTCCAGAGGTGTGTCATAACATCAGCCAACAGGTTGTCAGGAAATATCACGATTGTGCAGGCAGACTAGGGAGTGACATAAACTGCAGTTGGACCATTGCAAAGAGGCAGAGAGAGTTCACTAATTAAAACTCTCATTTCCTTGTTGCCTCACCTTCTCAGGGATTGGATAACGCTGCTTGGCTCTTCGAACAGAGCTTCTCCTGGCGAAGGTTGGGATAACTCTCCAGTCCTGCCCCTAGCCCTTCCAGGTGAAGGAGGAATTGCTAACAGTTAAACCTCTTCTGGGATTCTGTCAGAAACACAGCTGGAAGACCCTGAGCAGATCAAGTCAGCTGGGGAAGTGAGCTGGTGTGGACCTGACCAGTGCTGCCAGTGGGCAGGAAGGAGGGTGCTGTCACTGTCAGTGGCACCATCTCTATTCCTGTTGCCTGAGCTGGGTCTCAAACCCATTGGAAATGACCCTGTCACAAGGTTGGTTTGATTACTGTTTCCAGTGGCACACCCTCAGCATTCGACTCCAGTAGATTTGCCAGAGAGCCTTTGGTTTGGGTTGATGTGGGAGGAGGGCGTGGGGTGGGCAGATATGCTGGTCATCCCTGCCTCAGAACTTTTTAATTCATTCATGGGGTGTGGGCTAAGACAGCACTGGCTCCTCAGCCCTAATTGTTCAGAGGGACGTTAAGAATCAACCAGATTGCTGTGGGTCTGGAGTCGGGTGTAGACCAGACCAGGTAAGGATGGCAGATTTCCTCCCTTGACGATGATGAACCAGATGAGTTTTTCCTGACAATCGGCAAAAGTTTCATGGTAATCATTAGACTTGAAATGCCAAATTTTTATTGAACTCTGGTCCTACCATTTGCCATGGTGGGATTTGAACCGGGGTCCCAAGAACACTAGCTGGGTCTCTAATGGAGACCAACTCCTTTAATGCTAACTGGCTGCATTAAAATGAACTCCATGTTTCTGGCTGTAAAAGCATTGTGTCTCTGTGTCTGTCATTTGTTTTTTGGTTTGGGGGTGGGGGAGTGTCTCTGACTTGCAGTTTAAAATTGAAACGAGTAAAAGCTTTCCGGAGATGTTGCACTGTTTACAATGACATTTTCATGTCTGTACTTTTCTTCTCATCATGTTTCAACCACTTTTTGAATGATTTCCACAACCTTCTCTATCGACGCTCTCTTCATGGGCAATTTTTGTGAGTGTTCAATTTTCTATTTTACAATACTGTGTAATGTTTATTTTCTTTTTAAACGATGTTACCCTGGCAGTGTCCTGTCTTTTGGCTTTTTGCTCTGCTGCTATTCTCCCACCCTGACCTCTCCTCACTCTTCATCTCTTCCCCTCCGCACCCCCCCACCCCCCCCCCCCCCCCCACCCCCCCAGCCCGCGTGTGTGTGTGTGTCACTGTGTAACCTGCTCTGAGATTAACTTGCATGCTTAACGCCAGTTTTGCTTGCAGACCTGCCTGGGTGTAAGTAATGAATATTTTGATTTGACTTGATTTCTAATTGTTCAGGGTCTATGAGAAGTTGCCACATATAAACTGCCACATATAAATGAAGGAATGGGAAGAGTCTATTTAGCCCTGGAGTCCGTCCTGACATTCTCTCCAATCCTGTGCCTGACCTGCCATTTAACTACATATACCTGACCTTCCTTAAATCCATGAATCTGGAACTGAAAATGGTTCAGCAGCTGCTGCCATTTGTGGGAGAGATCTCCAGACTTTTCCCAACCCTTCTGTGTTGAACTATCTCCAAATTGAATTCCTCTAATTTTTAGTCTCCGCTCTTTCCAGACTCAGCAGGCAGGTGAGGTGGTTTCTCTTGTGACCCTTTATACTTCCCCGAAGATCTCTTGAACCCTTTGCCCAATTGCTGCTTGAATTTGAGGAAATACAACCCTTGGAGGGGCAACTGGTGTCACATGAGGGTGGCAAGTGTGTATGTTAGTGAGCTAACAACACATTTGCATGAGGACAATGTGCAGGAAAGGCGAGGGATTCCCTGGTGTGTAGCATTTCCCCACAGTTGCACTGCCTTGTGTTACATGAAACCATGTGCTCTGCAGGAGCTAGAGGCACAGAAAAAGGCAAACAGGGGGCTCTTGGAAGATAGAAGGAAATGGGAAGAGAGCTGCAAAGCTGTTTCCATTTCCGTAAAGCAGAAATCTAATTGTTGTGAAACCCCAAAAACAGGGAAGAACCAGGGCTTGAATATGTTTAGAGTTTTCAGGGTAATGGTACTGCGGGGTTATGGGGCTAATGCTGAGAAATGTTGGGTTCTAAATGATCCATGTTCTAATGGTGGTGCAGGCTCGATGGGCCAAAGGCCTCCTTTTTAGCGCTGTTTCTTTCTGAGATTCTATGATGCATTGTTGAGTTTGAACCCAGTGTGAGTCTCACAACGTCATTCTCAAAATGGTGGCTGGGCAAAGGCTGGGAGAAATGAGTAAGAAGCACAGCTCCTGTTGGTTTTGGTTTAACTATCCTTCTCGGAGAATGTGCCTGTGTGGACTGGGTGCAGAATAGCTGTGACATTCCCTAAAATCCACACGACACCATGTCAGTGCAGGCATGAGGAATAAACCACTTCGAGGTGAGTTACTATGGGGAGGTTGGCAAGTGTGGAGCCCAATTCAATGAAGAATCTGAATGTTCAGGCAAGGGGGAGGGATGGGAATAAGAACATAATTAGCAGCAGGAGATGACAGTCTCTCAAACCCACTTTGCCATTTAATAATATTGTGGTGAAACCCTAACATTAGCTCCACTTTCCACTGTATTCCACATCCCTCAATTCCTTCAAATCCCAACTCCCCAAAATAATCTCTTAATTTCAATGACTAAAGATCCAGTGATCTTTGTGGCAGATAATTCCAAAGAATTAAGAGGAAATCTATGGAGAGAGTCAAAATAAATGAGTTAAACAGAAAAAAAACAAAGATTGGTGACCGTGTGAATGGACATGTATGAGACAGATCGGTCACAATTCATAAAATCAATAGCAAATAAAATAGAGAGCCCTCTCTAAAGTACATGGTCAGACATTCTAAATGTTTAAATTGCTGGGACCTGTATCTAGTTTGGGTTCATCTAAACCATCTTTCTAACCTCCATTTGTTATTTCTAATGTTTAAAAGCCCAGTTTTTTTTTTGCCTGTATCCATTCTGGTACAACTACAGATTTCCCCAGTGACCAAGGTAAGGTATTGACTAACTGGTCCCTTTGCAGTGGAAAATTCTTTGTTATCATTTAATAATGAGTAACATTGGTAACTACCTCACTGTCCAGCCTGGCTCAGTTGTTCATTTGATTCCTTTATTCTTCTAAAATGTCATGATATTAATTGTTTTCCTTTTGTATCATCATGTTACTTATGCGTTTTTTTCTCTCATTCTGAGATGTGGGTATCACTGATAAGGCCAGCAATTCTTGTTAGTCCTTGATTAGCTGAGGTGTGGTATAACTGTGTGACTTATTGGCTGTTTCAGAGGGTGGTGAAAGCACAAGAAGATTGGTTTGGGGCTGGAGTCACATAAAGACCAAAACCATTTCCTTTCCTTTGAGTGTAATGCATGACCCTCCATCATTTTCCCATTCAAATGAGCCCGCAGCCCTTCATATCGTAAAATAGAAGTTGGGTCGGAATATTTCTATTGTTTTGTTAGTTGTGGTTATTTAAAAATAAGCAGATACTGAGCCTACATTTCCTCAGTGTCAGTTCTAACTGCAAATTGAGCAACAAACAATACTGCTGCAGATTTGGCTTAAACAATTGGGAAGAAAAGAAAATAAAGAACTTATTTTTCACGTTCAGATTTCCCGCTTGGTCTCTACTAGAGGTTAAAAAAGCAATGACCTGTTTCCCTCCTTGCCCCTCCTTTTCAAATAGTAATGTGTATTCTTTTATAAACCACCTGAAGAAACAGAGAGGCCTCGGTTTATTCCATCAGTGTAGCACTTCCTCAATTCCATCTGGAGTTGACACCTTGCAACTTTCTACAGAATTGCATCTTCTGATGTTGAAATGTTACCTACAAGAACAAGAGTTTAATTTCAGTTGAGAAAGCTGACCTATGAAGTTAATCTAATTTAAGACCCTCCAATCATTCTCACCATTCAAATGAGCTAGCAATCCTTCATGTGAGAAGAGGGAGGTTGGATGTGAAGTTTTGTGCTTTTCCAACCCCCCCCCCCCCCCCCGCCCCCCCTGCAATTCTACTGGTCATTCTGAATGACCATTTAGTAAGGGTTTGATTCACTGACGCCTACAATGTAGAAAGGCTCCACATTTAGAACACTTGTCAGTAACAAGTAAAAAGTACTTAGATGAGCACTTGAAATGTCATAACATTCAAGGTTATGGGCCAAGTGCTGGAAAGGAGAGTAGGATAGATTTAGAGTTGTTTATTGTCAATGCAGACACAATGGGCCCCTTCTGCAATGTATGATTGAGTCAGCTAATCTCAGTTAGCCTCAGCACCCCTGGGCTTGAGATGGAAGAATATTAACATTGGTAACTACCTCACTGTCTCAGTGTCTGTGTGGGTTTCCTCTGGGTGCTCTGGTTTCCTCCCATGGTCCAAAGATGTGCTAGTCAGGTGAATTAGCCATTCTAAATTATACAGGCGGCACAGTGACTCAGTGGTTAGCACTGCTGCCTCACAGCGCCAGGGACCCGAGTTTGATTCCAGCCTTGGGTGACTGTCTGTGTGGAGTTTGCACATTCTCCCCGTGTCTGCGAGGGTTTCCTCTGGGTGCTCCGGTTTCCTCCCACAATCCAAAGATGTGCAGGTCAGGTGAATTGGTCATTGCTAAATTGCCCATAGTGTTAGGTGCATTAGTCAGGGGTAAATATAGGGAATGGGTCTGGGTGGGTTACCCTTCGGAAGGTTGATGTGGACTTGTTGGGTCGAAAGACCTATTTCTATACTGTAGGGAACCTAATCTAATCAATTTTGATCTAAATTGCCATAGTGTTAGGTGCATTAGTCAGGGGTAAATGTAGAGGCCTGGATTACTCTTCGGAGGGTCATTGTGTACTTGTTGGGCCAAAGGGCCATACTGTAGGGAATCTAATCTAAATAATAGCCCATACGCACACACATACCTGTGGAAGTGTGGGGATATTGGCCTCAATTGTGTTTCCTGATGAAAGGCTAATACCTGAAATGTTGATTCTCCTGCTCCTTGGATGCTGCCTGACCTGCTGTGCTTTTCCAACCCCACGCCCTCCACTCAATTATGATACATCCTATTGTGTAATCTGCTAATATTTACTAATGACTGAGGGATCTCGGAAAGAGCAATCCTTTTAAGAAAAGCATCAAACTACTGTCACTCCTTGAATTGTATCCAAGTATGAATCACTCTGACTGGGGAGGGAGTATAAACGGATTCCATGACACAGTCACTCATTGTAAGGTTATTCATTAACTAATGATCACCCAATACCACTTTAGAATATTACTTTGGAAACTTTATAATCTGTTTTTCATCAGATGCCTGTGGTAGTGTGGCTCCAGTTGAAGAAACTAGTTATTGGAGTGTTATAGATAGTGTTCCAGCAGACACCTAGTCTTCTAATCTATTGTTTAGATCAACTCCAATGGAATTGTTGTTGGGTGTTGCTTCCATTTAATTATAATATTGATCACAATTGCCATTTAAGAAATGGCCTCAAATGAGGTTTTGACATACTACTTGGCTGTGGGTTTTCGGCGGTGACCTGTAACCTCCTGACATGTGGAGTTCTTAATCTCAGTTGTATGTCAGGAAAGAGAGTTGTGAGGGAAGTATAGTTTTAACCATCCTTTAAACAAGCCTCCTGGTACTTGCTTTGAGATGCAATAGCAGCAACTGAGAGAAACGTCCGCGTGACTCCCTTTCTTTTTGGGAAGAGAATGATGTTTGGCACTGGGAGCACCAACCCACAGAACATGCATAGGATTGTTCTGGTTTTCCTGTTTTTCAGGTTGGCCGTTCTTCATTACTGATTGAAAACCTGGCAAAACAAAAGCAACAGCAGCAACAAGCATCCGTGCAGCCGCCAGAGAAACTAACCCAGCTGAATAACACCGATTCTGAGATGGATGACCTCAGCCAGCAAGGTTTGTCTTTCTGTGAGCTATCTCCTTCGTATTTCCTGATGTGTAGCAGGACTGCTCAATGAACTAGACCCTAGAACTGAACTTGATTTGTTTGGTCACCGTTAGGTAGAGTGTTCTTGCATTTTATTTGTCATTTCTCTTTGATTCCTCTAATGTCTAAGACTTGGAGACTGCCTGCTTTTATTTTGCAGCTCTGCAACATGTGTACCCTCCAGAAAAACCTTGTCACAATCTCTCACTAACTAGTACAATGAACATTAATACTACTCAGTTACAATTTTGTTGCACTGTAGCAGTTGCTATGTCAATCAAGATAATTCTTGCTGGGTTTTAAAAATGTAATTATTGCTACTAAGATCATTGTTATACTGAAACTTTTTGAGATTTTTTCAGAACAATAAGAACTGGCACATTGAGATATGCCAGGGATGGGAACCCCTTTCATCAGTTCCCTTCTGATTAGTGCCCTGATTACACTGGTACTCAGCACATTTCTCACCGGGAACATGCATTCTGCTTGCACAGCCATCTTGGCTTTGTCAGGAAGTCAGCACATTCATTGTTGCAATTGAAATTCTTCACACACGGATTGGAGTTACAGGTCCTCCTCGAGATGAAAAGTGTGGTGCTGGAAAAACACAGCTGGTCAGGCAGCATCCAAGGAGCAGGAGAGTCAACGTTTTGAGCATAAGCCCTTCATCAGGAGTAGATTCACCTGTTCCTTGGATGCTTCCTGAATCACTGTGCTTTTCCAGCACCATACTTTTCGACACTGACTCTTCAGCATCTGCAATGCTCACTTTCTTTCTGCTCCTTCTGAGTGTTTGGGACTTGGAGGAAGAGGATAAAACCGAATGCGAGACAGATTCCCTCATGCCAGAGATACCTGTCCTTACACCCATGTGTTTCACGTGTGTGTATATATCCAGGTTTCCCTGCCCAGGAGTAGTTTTCCAGGTGGAAACATTAGTACCATCCGAGGGACTTCCTGTGTGGGCAGACTTGTTGGTGACTGCAAAGACAATTATAGCAATGAATCCTTTCACAAAATTACAGCATTGTTACAGTATAGGAGAAGGCCATTTGGCCCAACATGTCTGTGCTGGCTCTCCAAATGAACAGTTCACTGAGCCGCACTCCTTTTTCCCCAAAACCCTGCCCGTTCTCTCTTTACAGATAATTCCCTCTTGAAAGCCTTAATTTGAACATTCCTCCAGCACCCTCTGTCAGGCTGCACATTCCTGACCACTCGCTGTTGGAAAGAGTTTCTCCCATTGTTGCCATCGCTGTTTTTGTCAACCACCTTAAATCTTTGACTGTTTCTAAACCACTTCAAGCAACATCATTAGTGGAGAACACAGATTGTCTACCTTTAAATTAGGCTTTTCTCAAACTAAACTTCACTTCCCGTCATCCACGCCATGTCAAAATTGAGCTGAACTCCACAGTCTGTAGTTCCAACTCCTACATCATTACTGTAGATGTACGAGTTGGAACGACAGACCATGGAGTTCAGGAGGGAGGCTTGGGTATTTTGACTCAGTGACCCTAACAGAATGGCTTTATGTTTCCAAGTCAGGATAGTGAGTGGCTTGGAGAGGAACTTGCAGGTTAATGGATTTACCCAACTGCAGAATGAAGGTTACCCTTAATCCACATTCCTCACATACTAGAGCTTTTAGTTTCAAAAAAACCCATTAGATTGTAGTTTGGCAACAGAATGCAGAATATTCCCTGAATAGAGTATTGCCCTGCACTGGATTATTTGACGATCCAGTTGGGAGGGAGAACGGATTCATTTCCCTTTTTCCACTCTCCCTTAGTCACAACAAAGTTTACATTAAAAATATGGCAGATATTGCTAATTATGTCAGACTGTATATAGTTCATTATATTAAAAAAATTCAGCCAGATTCCTTAAGTAACAAATAAAGAATTAAAGATTTAAATTGTAAAAATATTTCAACTATCCTGACTTGGAAAGTAACACACACCCTCCAAGTCTGGAGAGAAAATGTAAAAGATCTGTTATGTCTTAAACATAAATTAAAACAGAATTATTCACAGATTGGCTATAGATCAACATTGAGAACAAAGTCACTTTGCACACAAGCTGTTGGCACTGGGGTGTTATCCTGGTTAGGTTATGGCTGGCTGAAGTTACTTTTTCTGGAGACAGGATGCAGATTTCAAATTCTCCTTGGAGACTTGTGGTGATGTGATCTTCTGTTGGATTTTCTACTCTATTTTCTACTTTGAGAGGGATTTCAGGGAGAGGGGGAAAAGTTTCCTCCTGTCTCTTTGACATCTGACCTTTTGTGTTCAAACTCAGGAGCTTTATTATGCCTACAAACTGTGTCATGTACCTTCTTTTGGAAAGTGCTGTGGACTCAGTGACTCCAGATGAATAGTTTTGTGTTCTTTGCTGTATTGTTTCCAAAAGGTCTGAGAAGTACACATACATGTATAGTCCATGATATTCTAAGTTAATATTTAGATAACTTGGTGTTGTGAAGGGGTGTTTTATTTTGCATCTTTTTCAATAACCATTCTCTACCTTCTGTTCAGACTCAAAAGAAAAGGAAGAGGATGCTCTCAAACTGAAATGTGAATTTTGTGGAAGGCTTGATTATGCTCATAAGTTTAAGGGATCGAAAAGATTTTGCTCCATGGCCTGTGCAAAGAGGTAACCTGTCAGCAAAAGCACAAAATAATCAAAACTGTGTGTTGGCGATTGAGATTTGCCTTTTGAGGATTGCAGCAGCATCTGTACTAAACCTTAATTTTAAATTTGAGACTCCATAATCTCTCATTAAACTTCCCCAGGAATTTCTTCCTTTGGTTTGTTTGGTAAATTTCTGGCCAATCTGAGTCAGTCATTCAACTTTGTATACTTGCCATCTAAAACTAAGATGAGGAGGACTTTCTTCTCTTGTGGGGTGGTGAATCTGGGGAAATGTTTATTCCAGAGAGCTATTGAGGCTGGGTCATAATGTATATTCTTACATCAGGCCCAAGTTGTAAGCTTAGCCACAGGGGATTCATTCCAGTAAAGGATCAGGGAGAAATTTTGGACAAATCCTGATGTTTTAGGTGACAACATTGAATGTTATCCATTTGGTTCATAGGTACAATGTTGGCTGCAGTAAGCGAGTGGGTCTCTTCAAACCAGATAAAAGCAAATACTTGCAGAAGAAGGAAGCCAGCAAATTAGGGCGAAGGGGGCCAAGGAAGAACAGCTTGCACAATGCCAACAAAGAGCAACACAAGAAACAGCCGAAGGTAAAGTCACATCGTTCAAAGTGCATTCGGGGGTTTTGCATTATTAGTTAGACTTGGCTTTTCTTTGAAGGTAATCTGACCTTGGCCGGATGTGTTGCCATGCGTGAAGCAACAATATTGACCAGGTTCAGTCTTCAGCCTGTGATTGAATGGTGAAACAGATACAATGGGCTGAATGGCCAACTTATGCTCTTGCACCATAATCTTTAGTAACTAATCTCAGCTTGGGAGAGATGCTGCAAATCATCTCAACACCCCATGGCCATGGAGGGTAAACAAAATCTCTGCATTATTTATGTAATGCTTTTTAATGCAAAGGAATGTCCCAAAGTATGGCGTTAAATGTTTAAAGAGAAAAATTGAATACAGACCTTCAAAGAAAAGTGGATATTAGCAGAGGTGTTCAAAGCTTGGATTCTACAAAAGTTCTTAAAAGAGGAGAGGGAAGTGGAGAGGTGGAGGTTCTTGGGTAGGAAGATCTATGATTTCAAGGATGCTGAAAGCACAGCCACTGGTGGTGAACTAAGAGGAGGGAATGTTGGATGGAACATTCAGAGTCAGAGGCTGGTTTAATTGTGGAAGGGAATTGTAATGTTGTAAGGAGGGAGAGGTCTAAGAAGTGCAACAATGAGAATTTTAAATGGAGCATTTGGGAAACTGAGAACAGTTGAAAGTCAGTAAAGACAAGAATGGCCAGCAAGGAACATGAACAAGCAGAATTTTAGCTAAGTTTGTAATTTAAGACTGTCTGACTATAAGAAATAGATCCATGAGCAGGCTGTTTAGAAACCTTGAGCCTACACTGCCATTCAATAGGATCATGGCGACATGAAGGTTATTAATAAAGTTTATATCTCAAAAAATATAGCAACCATTTTTTATCTATGATTATGCATTTTTCCCCAAATTCAGACTTTTGCATTGTGTTTCAGACAGTTAGAGATGCTCCAAGGATAAAAGTCTATTTGATTGCTCAATGCAGAAATCTAGTTGAGAAGCCGTGGACCCAGATTGTGAACTCTGCTTTGGTCACGACAGTGTTAAAATCATTTTAGCAAAAATTTCAATTAGTCATCAACTGGACAGAGCCCAGGAATAATTAAAGTGAAGCTGTACCCAATTGGCATTTGAATAGCTCTCTCCACGGTGGCTGATTGTGTTCAGATGCTGAGTTTTCCAGCTGGCCAGTTCACTCTGAATAGCAACATGAATGAGAAAAGCCCTAGAGATGGACACAATACATGCAGCTGATCAACATTTCTAGTCCAAGGATAGAGAGGAAAGAAGAATAACTCTGTTTAAACAAACGAAGAATACAACTGGTGAAGAATCAAAGACCCATCAGCAGGAATATCATTCCAGTAAAAGGCGTAAGTGCCGATTAAATTAATCTCCCCTAAGGCCAGTATTCTTTCAATGAGTTTGTGCACAATTGTGCTCCCAAGCTGCCTCTGAAGCTGCTCAACTCCCCAGTGAAAACCCCCTCTCTGCTCAACTTGAGCAATTATTTTTACAATCTGTGGTTTGCAACCAAAGAAAATGCATACCGAAAACACCTTTACTGCAGTAAGATGACTCACGGTGCATTGCATGAGGGCTATCAAACAGATGCCAACTTGGCATTGGTAGGAAATGAGAGTTTTGGGTGTTTTATATGCTGAGCAGCACATTGGACTAATATGATGACTGTACTGTGCTTTAAGCTTGTTGTGAAACCTGGAGGATCACTGTTTACTTGCATGGTTTGCAATGCAAGTGGTCTCTGTATTCCCTGAGCCACAAGGGGATTTCCATTTTGAATGTTATCCGAGTGACTCTGCACAGAAAGTATGTATGTCTGTATTGGGTAGTCTTGATAATGAAATGTGCATGCACACACAGATGTGGCACACACACAAAAACAGATAAAAAGCCAGGTAAATGAGGATCTTGTAGAACTGTATTCTGCCATAAGTACTTGCTTTCAAGGTGAGGGTTAAAGGAAGCAAAGTGATATATTTCCTCTTCAAGGCACTCGAGTCAGTCTGATGTGCAGGATCCACAGAAACGTCCCTTCTATTTCTGAGTCTAACACCGTATCACTACAGATGGGGTTTGAATTTAGCATTATCTCCCACATACTGCCTGAACCTGTGCGGCTTGACTGAGTTCACGCAAGTATTTCCTGTTTTTATTCTTCCATCCTTATTCAAAGAATTGTGTACTTTGATTCCTGAGGATGAATGGTTGTTATTTTTCATGAACAGGCATTTGCAACAAACATAGAGGATCTTTATTGACAGACCATGCTTTTGAAACAGCTAACTCCACCTTTAAAAGAACCCACTGTTTTTAATTTATTATGGATGTTGTCATCACTGGGCCAGCATTTATCTTTTGTTCCTAAGCTGCCTTGAATCGCTGCAGTCTTTGTTGTGCAGATCCACCCACAAAGTTGCTAGGTAGGAAGTTTGAGTTTTGATCCCATGACTTACAATTTTGAACTTTGGGCTGTTCTTCTGCCACTGCCATGATGTTTACTTCATTTCCCAGCAGCCACCAGCCAACGTAGGATTAAATCAGGAGGACTCCAGCAGAGGATCAGATAACTCCAGCTATGAGGAACCACTGTCACCCATCTCTGCCAGCTCCTCAACATCTCGGAGGCGCCAGAATGATCGAGAGTTGGATATTCACGATATGAGAGTGCGAGAACCAATGGGAATCGGTCATCACTTTTTGCCCAATGACCCCACCAAGTGGAATGTGGAGGACGTGTGTGAGTTCATCCGTTCACTGCCAGGTATTTTAGTTTCATCAAATGTATTTAGATTTTACTTGGTGGGGGTCAGTTTAAGATGTTGATTTTATGTAAACCTGCTCCTGAAACTTGTACTTGTAATATATTCTTTGTTGTTTATGTGCAAATTTGGTTTTCTCTATCTGCCCTTTTTGTTAGGGTCTCTCGATGTTTAGTATGAAAGCCTTTTGTTCCCATAGCTGTAACTCCAACAGTGTGCACATGGCTTCTATACACTGTATCAATGCAACAAACTGAAAGTGTGGAGGTTATGACATGGTCTCATTTGTGTTTCTATACTGAATGGTGTGGAATTTTGAAATGATCAGTATGCAGTGCCCTTAATGTCAGTTTTAAATCCCCCTCTATTAAGAGTACTGACTTCCAAAGATGTACAAATTTCAGGAGTACCAGCCCCTCTCTCTCGCAATTGATTGATTGATTGGCTTTTCTTCAGATTGTGCCTGGATAATAGCTGCTGATGAGCACTGAAGACCAACTAATCAGAGTTCACATCCAAGCACTTTAGCTGTGAGGAGAGAGATAAATACAGAGGAACCTCAACATTTGAATAATGAATGTTCGGATAACAGTTTAGCCAAGCATCAGGATCTTGCGTGCTTGTCCGGATAATCCGAAATTCGGATAATCGAATGCCGGATAATCAAGGTTCCACTGTATTCCTCTCTCTCTAGCTGTCAGACTAATTACAGCACCTCACATTCTGTCTGTCCTATTCATCATATGTCCTTTCATATTTATTGGATATTCTAAAACATTCCCAAATATAGCAACAGAAGGAAGCCATTCTGCGTTATAAGTTTAGGCTGCCATTCAGTTCAATTATGGTTGATCTTAAGAAAAATCTTGTAGTTTTGAACTTTTCAGTTGACCTAACCCCAACAGTTTTATAGGGGAGGAAATGCTTTTTGGACATCATCCCTAAATGACCTACTTTAAGGTTCTGTCTTAAAACATTACAATTGGATCATTCCTGTAGTCCTCAGTAACAGGAATGTAATTGCAGTCTGTGGAACCTTTCCTCAAAATCTTCCCTTTTATTTAGGAGAATCTGTTCTGCATCCCCTCCTGAGGTCAGTATCTCCTTCTTGAGGACAGACTTTGCTATAATGGCAATGTCACTAGTAATCCAGAGACCCCCCCCAGCTAATGCTTTGTGGACATGGGTTCAAATCCTACCAGAGCAACTAATGGAATTAGAATTCCATTAATAAATCTGAAATGTAAAGCTAGTCTCAGTAACGGTAACCATGAAACAGTTATCAGTTGTTAAAGCCTATTCTGTCAATGAGTGATGCACTTTAGTGGTAATGCCACCAGACTAGTAATCCAGAGATCCAAATGGGTTCACATCCCATCTTGGTAGTTAGTGAATTGAAATTTAGTTAATAATTCTGGAATATAAGTTTTTAATATTGGTGTTCACATCTTAAAAAAAAAACCCATCAAGTTCACTAATATCCAAAGTTTGTGAGAAGATTTGTAGCTCGGGTGCTCATTGTTGTGGTTCTGTTCGCCGAGCTGGGAATTTGTGTTGCAGACGTTTCGTCCCCTGTCTAGGTGACATCCTCAGTGCTTGGGAGCCTCCTGTGAAGCGCTTCTGTGATCTTTCCTCCAGCATTTGTAGTGGTTTGAATCTGCCGCTTCCGGTTGTCAGTTCCAGCTGTCCGCTGCAGTGGTCGGTATATTGGGTCCAGGTTGATGTGCTTATTGACTGAATCTGTGGATGAGTGCCATGCCTCTAGGAATTCCCTGGCTGTTCTCTGTTTGGCTTGTCCTATAATAGTAGTGTTGTCCCAGTCGAATTCATGTTGCTGGTTATCTGCGTGTGTGGCTACTAAGGATAGCTGGTCGTGTCGTTTCGTGGCTAGTTAGTGTTCATGGATGCGGATCGTTAGCTGTCTTCCTGTTTGTCCTATGTAGTGTTTTGTGCAGTCCTTGCATGGGATTTTGTACACTACATTGGCTTTGCAGTCCCATGCAAGGGACAGGGGACGAAACATCTGCAACACAAATTCCCAGCTCGGCGAACAGAATCACTAATATCCTTTAGTGGAGGAAATGTGTTCCCCAGTCTGGCCAACAGATGACTCGAGACTTACAGTGATGTGATTGGCTCTTAACTGTCCTCTGAACTAGCCTTAGCAAGACACTCTGTTCAAGAATATCAGATGCTAGCCTTGCCAGTGATGCCTACATTCCCATGCAAGAATAAAGTGTGGTGCCCAGAACTAAAGCCAGTTACTCCAGATGGAGTTAGATCAGAGCTTTATAAAACTCTGGCATAATGTTTGTTTCCTTGTGTTACATTCCAAGAACCTTTTTTTAAAAATATTTTGTACTTCTGCAGTACTTTTCACATTTCATAGCATGGCAGCTTTCTATCCTATCCTTCAATTTCACTTCTCTTAACAGTGGTTTGGACAGAGTTTAAAAATCTCACAACACCAGGTCCAACAGATTTATTTGTAAGTACCAGCTTTGAGTGCTGCTCCTTCATCAGGCTACCTGTGAATGGCACGGTGGCTCAGTAGTTAGCACTGCTGTCTCACAGTGCCAGGGATCCAGGTACAATTCGTGGGTGACTGTCTGTGTGGAATTTGCACATTCTCCCCATGTCTGCGTGGGTTTCCTCCAGGTGCTCTGGTTTCCTCCCACAGTCCAAAGATGTGCAGGTTAGGTGAATTGGCCATGCTAAATTGCCCGTAGTGTTCAGGGCTGTGTAGGTTAGGTGTAAATGTAGTCGGGGTAAATGTAGGATAGAGGAATGGGTCTGGATGGGTTATTCGTTGGCAGGTCGGTGTGACGTTTGGGGCCAGATGGCCTGTTTCCACACTGTAGGGATTCTATGATTCACCAAGTGGAAGATGAGACCCTTTTATGGTTTTATTATACATGGATCATAACCAGCAGGAAACTGTTCCAAAACTTTGCACATCACACTGCACATCTAAGAATATTGAATTGGAAAGGAAGAGTTGCTCAGAGCACTCAGAAACATGACATGCATTGGATTTTATCCTGATAGATACTAAAACAAAAACTGCGGATGCTGGAGATGTGAAACAAAAGCATTAAGTGTTGGAGAAACTCAGTGATTCTGGCAACATCTATCAGAGAAAGTCATTGCACTTGAAATATTTGTTTTTCTGTCCAAAGATGCTGTCAGACTGGTTGAGCTTCTCCAGCAATTTCTGATTTTAATTTATCCTGACACTTACAGAAAGGATAACAGCATTTCATTGAGCGTGTAAATTCCAGGACTGTCAAGTTCTTGTTGTCTGTTTCTCCTCAGGTTGCCAGGAGATTGCTGATGAATTCCGGGCACAGGAAATTGATGGCCAGGCCCTTTTGCTGCTCAAAGAAGATCATCTGATGACTGCCATGAACATCAAGTTAGGGCCGGCTTTGAAAATTTATGCCCGAATCAACATGCTGAAAGATTCTTAACCAAAAGCTATGGGAAATAGAGGAATGTTGGACAACTAGAGGAATGGCTATTCTCTAAGCCGAGGTTTCTGGTCACTGTGATGATAGTTCTGTTTGGAAAGAAAACGGAAGTGTTGTACAATAAACTCCAACTGCAATGAGTGCAACACAAAACAATTATTGGCTTCATGAGAAGCTTGCATTCCGGGTACCATTTTTCCTGAATATGGAAAAAGAAGTGCTATTCCATAAGCAAAAATAAATGCAGCAGTATTGGCGCAAGGAGTCTTCTCCCCAATGTGATTCAATGCATTGAGTGTTTAGATAATGATTCTTTTACAGAATGTTGTGAACCTGCCAGTGGTTGGCAATTGGACACCTCACTGACATCCTGAAAATCATTTTTTTTGGAACTAGATCTGTCCTGAGGTTGGTCTCTATTTGAATCTGCATGTTTAGAGATTAGACTTGCTGTAGAATGATTTGATAATCAAGATCTATTTTGTGATCTTTTAATGTGCCTGGAATAACAATGGTGCTGTAAAATGACTCTAATTGTAATTGTATAAGACTGGATGATGAAGTATTTGTGTGGATGTTCCTGTTTCTAGAATTTTTAGATCACGTAAAAGAAACAAGTGATTTAATGTTCTGTCTGTGTGGCAGTATTTCCTTTACAAACTACAGCTGAAAACCCTCACCTGTAAATATTCTTTCCCCAACATGCCATAGATTTCATTTTCCAAGGTCCTTTTTCCCTCTTTCACTTTTTTTCCTGAACTTTTATAATAGTGATTCAGAAATCTGAACAGGCCAGAATTTAGTATTACAACTGAAAATATTGTATTTTAGTGCATGGATTAAACTGAAGGGTTAAGATGACATGCAGCTGGCTCTTGTGTGATTTAGTACAAGAGTCTGAGCTGCATTCCCAGGAGGAGTTGGGAATTTACAAAATGGGAAAAGGACAGAGGCAATTGTGTTCTCACCCAATCCATTTGCTATTTGTCTACCTGCCAATTAATTCAGGCCACAGCTCTTGAAGATTGATTCTGCGCAGTGAATGGGAGGGACCAGTCACAATCCTGTGCTTGACTTATGGTCACATACACACTTCCTTTATATCGGGAGTAGCTTGTCCCCTCTCTCTCTCTCTCTTCCCCGCCCCCTTCCCAACGCCTCCAGTAATCAAATCCCAGAAATACTGAAGCTAATAGCTAGTTTTCCCCCCACCTCCCACCCTGGCACCCAACGTCTATAAGCTCTAAAACCCCAGAAGCATTCAAGCTAATTGAGACACTGACTATCTTTGATTTGGAACCTGCAGCTTTGCACCTATTGTTCACTCTCTGCATTCTCCCAGATGAAATCTCCCCACTGTTCTCAATAAACTAGTTTTGGTAGAAGTGGTATGGTCATTAGTGCAGCTCAACCATTACCATTGCTGGCCAAAGCTCAGGGTTGTAATAAAAGCAATCTTTTGGCCACTTGCAGAGTTTGGAGTCTTGTATGACAGCACACTGTCTATGGTGCAATACTATCTCCATTCTTATTGATGAATACTATATTTGCTGACCTTAAAGACCAATTAAATTAAAAATAAAGTATGATCTTACAAAGCAAGACATAGAAATGTAGCTTTAACCATTGATCTTTAATGTTGTTAAAGGGACAATATATTTTGGGTGTGCAGCTGGTCACTGGCTTACTTAGTGTTGTGCAGGCAGTTCTTAAACTGAAAATCTGATTTGCTTCAATATTTACATACACAGAAGACTCCCAGAATTCCTTTCTCTTGCTTCACAGTTGCTATAAGTGATTCATTTCAAGTGGCTAACCTTAAAAGAAAAAAATTCTACGATCACACGGAGCAACTAAAACATATAGATTTAATTTCTGGTAACTACTTCACACCAGTCACAGAAGGTCAAGTATTAGCTGTCTAACAAAAATTTCTCCGTTTTTTTTCTGTTTTATAAGAATTTCATTTTATTTTTGCCAGAAGCTAAAAGAAAATAAAGTTTCACGAGGAGTCCGAGTGAAGAAAGTTTTTAGCTCCCCTGATAACTTTGCTCAAAACTGGCACATTTGCTTTTGGAAAGTCTGCACTGTTATTTACTTAAAATGTAATAGGTATTGCAAACAATGGATTATGATGTGTTTTGAATTCCTTTTGACCTGGTAACTTGTCTGGCAAAGTAGGCAATGTCCTTCTAAATATTGTGAGTATTCTGAGCTTATGAAATTATGTAGCATTTTAGAGTCTACAAGTCAATCATGCCTTTTCGAATTACAGTGACTGTATTCCACTTGAGGAAACCATCTTTTGTACACTACAAATAGAAAGGCTTCAGATGACCAAAGACATGTTCAAAATGTGGCTTACCAGATTTGGTCATTTCCCTGTCCTGTTTGTTTTCTCCTTTAGAGAAAGTACTGTGTTGATTACATTTCAATGTTCATTTGTTCAGGACTTGAATTTGAATGATAAGTCATTTGTAGTTTTTTTTTAAAAAGCTTTGAATTACTTTTGTGTGTTTTGTGTTTGTATTTTTGTGAAAAAGTATTAGTACTGAAATGTTTATTTGACAAAATGGTATTTGAAAAACTCCTAGCTCAATCCACTGAAACTATATTCAAATAAATAAAATTCCACTGTCCTTTGAGATGGTTACACCTTACAGACCTCTGGCTTAGCTGTGCACTGCCCACTATGGAACTTGCCTGTATTAAACCAGAGTGCAGTTCAGTGATTTCTGTTAGAGAGCAATAGTCAAATGCTACAACTGGTTTCAACAGCCACTGTACAAGACAGGAGAACAACGGAGGAGAGTTGACTAGAATCCCCGATTCTGACCCGTGATCCATATTCCCTAGGTTGTGTTGGCTGACTGAAGTTTGATCAGCAAGTTACCCATTGAAGTGATAGAACATTACAGCGCAGTCTCAATTAAGTCACCTCTCAACCACCTTCTCTCTAACAAAAACAGCTTCCAGCCCCTCCACCTTTCCTCATAAGTCCTTCCCTCCATACCAGACAACTTCCTAGTAAATGTCCTCTGCACCCTTTCCAAAGCTTCCACATCCTTCCTGTAATGCGGTGACCAGTACTGTATGCAATACTCCAGCTCTTCCAATATACAATTTCAGTTACATCTCTCTATTCATCTACACTACAAAGTATCTTACCATTAGCCCAGTACTCTTTATTCCTGTTGCTCTTTGCAAAGTGAATCACCTCACCCTTTTTCACATTTAAACTCCATTTGCCACCTCTCGGCCCAGCCCTGCAGCTTATCTACGTCCCTCTGTAACCTGCAACCTGTTCAGCACAATTCACAACTCCACCAACCTTAGTGTCATCTGCAAATTTATTAACCCATCCTTCTATGCCCTCATCTAGGTCACTTGTTAAAAATGACAAACCAGAGTGGCCCCAAAACAGATCATTGCAGTACACCACTAGTAACTGAACTCCAGGATGACCAAGTTAAATATCTCTCAACACCAGGTTTATTTGGAAGCACTAGCTTTCGGAGCGCTGCTTCTTCTTCAGGTGGTGTAGATATTAAGATTGTAAGACAGAATTTATAGCAAACGTTTACAGTGTGATGTAACTGAAGTTATATATTGAAAAAGACCTGGATTGTTTAAGTCTGTCATCTTTTAGAATGACCATGTTGGTTTCAGTTCTTTCATACGTAAATCGCAAAACAATCCAGGTCTTTGTGAAGTAACTGAAATTATATATCAATGTAAACTTTTGCTATAAATTCTATGTCCTACGATCTTATACTCCACAATCACCTGATGGAAAAGCAGCGTTTCGAAAGCTAGTACTTCCAAATAAACCTGTTGGACTATAACCTGGTGTTGTGTGATTTTTAACTTTGTACACCCCAATCCAACACTGGCATCTCCAAATCCAGGATGACCATTTCCCATGAACCGCCACCCTATGTCTTCTTTCAACTAGCCAACTTCTGATCCAAACCACTAAATAACCCTGAATCCCAGGACTCCGTATTTTGTGCACTAGCCTACCGTGGGGCACCTTATCAAATGTCTTACTGAAATCCATATACACCACATTAATCACTTTACCTTCATCCACCTATTTGGTCACCTTATCAAAGAACTCAATAAGGTTTGGAAGGAACGACCTAGCCGTCACAAAACTATGATGGGTACTAAGGTGAGACGCCAAGAGGGCTTCCCACTGTTAATGAAACCAAATCACAGCAAACCAGTTCCTTCAGGAAATAAGGGTGTAAATTTGACAGTGCGGCAGTCTTAAACCTCCAAACAACCCCAACCCCCACCCTGATAGGCTGCTTTCTCTCCAGACACTGCCAGACCTGTTGAGCTTTTCCAGCAATTTCTGTTTTTGTCAAATACTTTGTTCATATTTCATGCTGACAGATCAGAATTCTCAGACTAGTGCTATTCAAAAGTTTACTAATTTGAAATGAGTCAATATTTATACTCAAATCTGTCAAATTTATATTTTACAATCTTTATATTTTACAACCAACAGATTTTACATGATTATGGTAGTACAATTTACCTGCTAAGAACCACAATATCACTCGTTTCCTCAAACATCTCTAATTTTGAGAATATTAGCACGAAAGGAAGCCTTTTGAGTATTTTCAACTGTATATTTCTTTAAAGGGCCATCCTTGACATATGACTTCATAAATTGATGTACCTAAGTAGCAAAACACAAAGTAATGAACAATTTAGGACTAGGAGCTGCTGTTTTGTCAGATAGCATTAAGACTTTTTCAGCCAAATTACAAAACTCAGATGGAGTTACTTGAAGAAATTGAGCTGGAACTTAGTTATTTTGCCCTAATTTTGTTTTTTTTTAACTAAAAATGTAGTAATATGCATTGGTTATAAAATATGCCAAGTTTTGTCATTGTTTTTACGTTTTAAAGCCATTCTTGAGACCTCTTGTATTGTTTTTGAGTGCCTGCCTCAGGTTTTGAATTATATTTCAATGTGCATGCACATGTTTTAAAAACATAGACAGTTTCGTAAATGAATATCTATTTGCAGTACCTGTCCTTATTTCACCAAACCTTTGACTGAGTTTGAGTAGTTGCGGGTCCTCTTTCTGGTGACTGATGTCAATGTGAATTGAAATTGCAATGTTTACATTCCTGCAAGATATCAGTTTCCTGGTAACCACCTGTATTGCTGCGTTCAGCACCTGGTATGGCCTGGTTTTGTTGTCTTTAATAACATTCTCACTGTTACATTACATAAACAGTAAATTCCACACCAAAACTGACAACACAAGCTCCTATGGATGCACTGAGAATAATTACTGAGCTGTTCAATTTGTGCAGAAACATGACCTGATTGAGTGATCGGTTACTTTTGACTACAGGTTTTTTTGTGTTGATACATAATAAATTGATTTTAACAATATTGTCTCTATCCTTTTTTTTGTTTTTATGCTAAATTTTATTGTCTGATTTTAATCAATATGTAGAATCTAAGAGATCATCCAGGTCAATTAAGTTATTTACAGGTTTGAAAGGGTTAATACTGAGGAAGATCATAATCTCCACCCACTATGATACTACCAGATGGACATAGGGGCAAGAATGGACTCTGACCTCTGAGCATGTCTAAACATATAATCCTCCTCTATGATCAATGTAACCTGTAACTAGTTTCTAATATGCAATAAACTGAACCTTTCTAGTTCAACCAGGCAGTGGTTCTCCTCACCCACACCAGACTGAGTAGGTCCTGCAGTTGCCTAAACCTCAGAGGATCATGGCAGTAATCCTCACAGTGAGCAGCAGTTCATACAGTATGCTCAGCTGCACCATCATACAACACCATTCGACGGACATAAAGATGACAACTCTGTGAAGAGTACAGTGAAAAGTCAATGGAAGCCACCTCACGTAGGAGTAGTGTTCAATCCATGTGTTTCATTTAAATTGATAAACTGCAGATTGGGGTGCCTCAACTAAATGATTGTAATCTGTACACAGTTCTTCCCCTATGCTACACTGAGCAAGCCAATATCTTCTATTGCAGGAAGGGGAGTTGAGTATTCTGCACCTTTGTTTTTATCCAATTTATTTACCCAACACCAAATTGCATGTGGCTCAGGTAGTAATCTGGACATCATTATCTTGGTGGTTTTGCTTTTTAGTTTAGTCCTGGGTTGCTTCCAATCCCTCAACAAAACCTTTTGCCAATTGTTCAAATGTTGGTGCACACTATCTTCCCCCCACTCCCATCACACCAAGTTCCTCTCCAGCCCAAAAGAGATGCCCTGTACCTTGACTCCATATAAGCAACACAGCCTTCAGGGCTCTTGTCTTTGCTGCACAGACAGTATCTACTCCCCTAACCATGCTATCCTCTATTACTATTCCTGAATGGACCGCACACTATGGTCAGTTCACTCATCCTGCCTGAAGTGTGCGCCCTTGAAAACATCTGGGACAAGAACCTCATGGTGGGCAATGGCTGAGGCTCCTCCAAGCTAAATTCTAGATCCTCATACCTCCTCCCATGCAGTCACACACTCCTGGCCTTTGCCACATATTTAATTTGATAGTCAATCCCCTTGAAATTATTTCTCTCTCTCAAAAACATGTACTCTGTCACTTCCTTGACTTGTCAGTATCCACAACTCTGATTCCAATTTATCCACTGAGTTCAAGTTCCTCAACATCTGACACTTGTTTCAGCATCCACCACTCCCACATACTACAGCTGCAACACATCACCTGCCACCCACCTCTTCTATTTAATTAATTTGAATGGCAAATATTTTAAAAGTCAATTTCTTATCCATTCAATTGCAATAGTCTGTCTGATTGGCCAAATAGTTTAAAATCAGTCACCTACCTTTTCTCTAGTGACATCACAGTCTGGCTCTGACAGGCAGAAACCGGTTGAAGGGAGCTCGCTGCTGCCCTACTCACTGATGTTAGCTCTCTTCATTCTGATCAGCTTCCATAAGTTCATGGTGAAAGTTGGAATGTGGAGTTGTGGCTGCTATCACATCAATCATGATATTACCAAATGCAGAGCAGGCTCAAGGGGGTGAGTAGCCTATTAGGTTAGATTCTCTACAGTGTGGAAACAGGCCCTTCAGCCCAACAAGTCCACACTAACCCTCCGAGGAGTAACCCACCCAGAACCATTTCCCTCTGACTAATGCACATAACACTATGAGCAATTTCCCATGGCCAATCCACCCTAAACTGCACATGTTTGGACTGTGGGAGGAAACTGGAGCACCTGGAGGAAATCCACGCAGACACAGGGAGAATGTACAAACTCCACCTAGTCTCCCAAGGCTGGAATTGAACCTGGATCCCTGGCACTGTGAGGCTGCAGTGGTAACCACCAAGCCACTGTGCCACCTCTATTCCTGGGGTTAGTTTGTCCATTCATAAGACAAACCCAAATGACTAAGAGACTGAGCAGATTATCTATCAATGACAGGGCAGCATGGTGACTCAGTGATTAGCACAGCTGCCTCACAGCACCAGAGACCAGGGTTCGATTCCATCTCCCCGACAACTGTCTATGTGGAGTTTGCACTTTCTTCTCCTGTCTGCGTGGGTTTCCTCTCACAGTCGAAAGAATGGCAGGTTAGGTGGATTGGCTATGCTAAATTGTGCCCAGTTTCTAGGAATGTACAGGCTACATGAATTAACCATGGAAAGGGTAAGGGGTGGGTCTGGGTGGGATGCTCTTTTGGGGGGTCAGTGTGTTCTCAGGCTAAAATGGCCTACACCCACACGGATGATTTGATGACAACATTTAGATACAGTACAAAAGAAATGCCACACTGTTGGAGGTGACATTTTTTCAGTTGAAGTATTGCAAGATTCTATCTCTATCCTTAGGACTTCCAACAATCCCAAAATAGTATTTTAAAAGAATGTCAACTAATGCTAATGTCCAGGTCAATCTTTATCCCTGCACCAAGATTACTAAAATAGATTATCTGGCATTTACTTCAGGGATATTTTCTGGGGCCTTGCTAAAAATTTGAGTTCATTCCACAGTTGGTTCTTCTAGGAAGTAACCCAAGGTTGCAATTATCACCTTGGACTGAGTTTGTACAAATGAATGTTCTCCCTAAACAGCATTTTAAAATATTCTATAATTATATATTCAATAAATGTAATTTTACTGATTATATATATTTACTAAGCAGTTTTATTTTTAAATGCACCAGAAATAGGTTTGTATAAATGCACTGCTCAGAGTCAAACTGAACTCAAAAAAAAATTTTAAAAAGTGACTGCACTCATCAATTATAAGTGAAACAGAGGTTTTACTTTGGAGTTTGATAACACTTTGTCACATTTTTGAACATTGTATAATATGTGTACATTCTCACTTGTGCAACTGAGTGCAATAAGATAACTGAGCTAATAATGTTTTCACAGATTTTAACGAATTTTGGCTAGACCATTTTTTATATTCTCTTCTTAGAAAGTTTCAAATGAATTTTCATTACCATCTGAATAAGCAAATCTGAATAATCTCAATTATTATCTCAGTCAAAAGACAGCACCAGCATCAGTTCCTAGGTTACTGCACCAACTACTTACATGCAAAAGGGGTGAGGCTTAAACCTGCAATTTTCCATCTCAGAGGCAATAATACAAACATGGTGCTGAGCTGAAAGAATGAAATATGTAGCAACTGTAACAGTGAGCTATAAGACCAGTTCGCCTGTTTGATTGGAAGTAGTTGAGAGTTAATTGGCTAGGATTGTGAGAGAACTTCCTGTCTAATCCAAACAATCTTCTATCCTGAGGAAGGTACAGATTGTCTGGAGGACAGAGCATGCAGTAGATTTTCTAGTAGACAATTTTACAGCAGCATTGTAAATTGCGCCCAGTTTCCAGGGATTTACCATGGCAATATCTTAGAGGCAGTAGTCATTATAATCTTTACAATTGTTTATGACCAACTGCCACTTCCCATGCAGCTCATTGCTAGTCAAGCCTCTCAATTGTCAGCCAGCTAGATGGATTGAGGAGTTAGGCATGAGTACTATCATGCCTTATATGCTAGGCATGAGTACTATCATGCCTTATATGCTACCGATTTTGGAGTCTAGTTTCAAACTGTGAGCCAGTAACATTTTCAGTCCCTAGGAAATATCTGTCTTATTGTAATGAGGCCATCTTCAGGAATTGTTGCTTGTTTTCAGAATTCTGCCTGCAGAACGATCCCAGCTGGTGGTGCCATTCCACCCATCGTCTCTGTGCTGGTTATCCGAATAAACAGGTGGTTAGTACTGCTGCCTCACAGCGCCAGTGACCCGGGTTCAATCCCGCCTCAGGTGACTGTGTGTGTGTGGAGTTTGCATGTTCTCCCCGTGTCTGTGTGGATTTCCATCGGGGTGCAGGTCATGTGAATTGGCCATGCTAAATTGCCCATAGTGTGAGGTGCATTAGTCAGGGGAAATGTAGGGGAATGGTAATAGGGAAGGCAGATGTATCATTTCTTCTTTATTTGAAAGGCAAGTTGGGAGGTTTTGCTAAATTTATACAAGGCAGTAGTCAGAGCACAGCCATAAGGAGTGTGGGTGAGTTACTCTTCAGAGGGTCGGTGTTGAGCCAAATGGCCTGTTTCCACGCTGTAGGGAATCTAATCTAATCTAACAATTCGCCCAGTGGCACTCAACTGCCCTTTTCCCATAGTCCTGCAAGCGTATCCTTGTCAGATAAATGATCCAAATGCCCTTTGAAAGGCACAGCTGAATCTGCCTCCACTTCCCCCGATCAGTGAATTCCACACCCTGACTAATTTCTACATTTAAAAGAAGTTTTTCCTGATGTCGTCATTACTGCTTTTGCCAATTATTTCTAAATCATAATAGTGAATGCTCAAGAAAGTCAGCAGATCTGGCAGCATCTGTGGAGACAAACAGAGTTACGATTTTGAGTCTGAATAGTACTAAAGAATTTATACCAGGCTTGAAATATTAACTCTTTCTCTCTCAACAGATGCTGCCAGACCCACTGGGTTTCTCCTGCACTCCCAGTGTTTGTTTCACAATTCCAGCAGACACAGGATTTTGCTTTCACTTTTAAATCAGTTTCAATTACAGTCAATCCTCCAAATTTCAAGCTTTCTGTCAATGGGAACAGTTCCTCCCTATCTGCTTTGTCTAGCTTCTGAACATTTTTGGCAAATCTTGTTTCAACATTTTCTTCTCCAAGTTTTTTTCCCTCCCTGTCATCACTGCCGTGAATCTTTTCTCTCTAATGTTGTCACAACCTTCTTAAAATGTGAAATCCATAACTGGACACAATACTTTTGATACAGGTATAAAATACCTTCCTGAAGAAGGGCTCATGCCCGAAACGTCAATTCTCCTGCTCCTTGGATGCTGCCTGACCTGCTGTGCTTTTCCAGCAACACATTTTTAGCTCTGATCTCCGCATCTGCAGTCCTCACTTTCTCCTTTCTATTATAGACTCCTATTTGGAAAACCCAGGATTGCACATGCCCCACGCTTTCAACCCATCTCCAATGAATTGTGCTCATTTGGCCCCACACCTGGGTTCACCAAGACGTGGACAGTGAGCAGCAGTGATTATTTGAACATTACATTAACTACTTGCGAGCATAACAAAATTGCAGAAAACTTCAATAATACGACAGTTCACAGAATCCAGACCCTCATTCTTTAGTGTAACAGACATTTCACTGAAACTGGGCTGTAGTTATCACCTCTCTGCTGACATCTAGTGAGAAAAGAAAATCTCACTCACGGTATATCACTATTGTAATAGTAATAGGTGCCTGAAGTTAGACAGATCGTATTTGGATCAGCTTAAAGCCAGCTACACTGGAACAGGATTTTGCCCTTTGGAGGTTAGCTTGAGGCCTGCTTCATCTATCTGCCCTTTATAAGTCATGGCATTTGTCTGTGGTTTAGTAAATGATGGCTATGGTTAGCAGGTAATAGGGGAAGGCAGACATATCCTTTGTCTTTTATTTGAAAGGCAATATGGGATAAAAGTAGGGAGATTTTGCTAAGACTAGTCAGACCACAGCCATAATACTGTAAACATTTTTGGGCCCCTTATCAAAGGAAAGACAGACTGCCACTGGAGACAGGCTAGAGAAGGTTCACTCGGCTGAGACTAGATATTGAAGGCATTGTCTTAAAAGGTCAGGTCGAGTAGGGTGGGCCTGTGCTCATTGGAATTTAGAAGAATGAGAGGAGACTTTACTAAAACATAAAAGACTCTCAAGGGCTTGACAGGATAGATGCTGAGACATTACTTCCCTTTGTGGGAGAGTAGAGGACCAAAGGGCATAATCTTAGGGTAAGGAGTCACACATTTACAACAGGGAAGAGGGCTTGTCTCTCTCAGAGGCTAGTCGATCTTTTGAAGTCTACCACAGAGGGTTGAAGAAGTTGGGTTGGTAAGTATATACAAGGCTGAGGTAGACAGATTTTTAACCAATAAGGGAATGAAGGGTTATGTGGAAAAGACAGGAAAGTGGAGTTGAGGGTTTTTAGATC
>NC_057743.1:41036046-41048049 GCF_004010195.1 Chiloscyllium plagiosum | reverse complement strand
GTGCTGGGTCCACTACTTTTCATCATTTATATAAAATCATGAGGGGCATGGACAGGATAAATAGACAAAATCTTTTTTCCTGGGGTGGGGGAGTCCAGAACTAGAGAGCATAAGTTTAGGGTGAGAGGGGAATGATATAAAAGAAACCTAAGAGGCAATTTCTTCATGCAGAGGGTGGTACGTGTATGGAATGAGCTGCCAGAGGAAGTGGTGGAGGCTGGTACAATTGCAACATTTAAAAGGCATTTGGATGGGTATATGAATAGGAAGGGTTTGGAGGGATATGGGCTGGGTGCTGACAGGACTAGATTGGTTTGGACATCTGGTTGGCATGGACGGGTTGGTCCAAAGGGTCTATTTCCGTGCTGTACAGCTCTATGAATTAAATTTAGCCTTTTCATGGTTATATTCAAAATAACTTGTATACAGAGGTATATATATGCAGAGACATAATAATATGTAATGCTTAATCACCCTTTTATGGGTATATGTATTAAATATGTTCAATCTAATGTAAAATATTTAATAAACTCTTTATAAAGTAGTGGTCAAAACTGTGCCCAAATTTCTCATTGTGGCTTCGTATAATATGGGAATTGCCACCAGTCCAATGAGTCCATGCTGACCAAGTTTCCCAACAAGTCCCATTTGTCTGCATTTGTCCCATGTCCCTCTAAACTTTTCCTATTCATGTACCTGTCCAAATGTCTTTCAAATGTTATAACTGTACCTGCATCTACCACTTTCTCTGGCAGTTCATTCCATACATGCACAACCCTCTGTGTGGAACAAGTTGACCTTCGGGTTCCTTTTAAATCTTTTCTCCTCTCACCTTAAAAATATGTCCTTGGGTTTTGAAGTCCCCCACTCTAAGGGAAAAGACCTTGACTAGTCATCTTATCTATGCCCCTGATGATTTTATAAACATCTGTGATGTCACCCCTCAACCTCCTCTGCTCCAGCCTCTACTTATAAGTCAAACCTTCCAGTCCTGCGAACACCCTGTAAATCTTCTCTGAACCCTCTCCAATTTAATAATATCCTTCCTATAGCAGGGCAACCAGAACTGTACACAGTACTCTAGAAATGCTCTCATTGGAGTTCTTCATTTAGGCAATGCCTAAATTTATTCTGAAGCAGAGCCATATTCACTGTGAAATATTGACCCTTATTTCTCTGCACAGATGCTGTTGAGTTTAGTTAGCACTCCCTGTTTTTATGTATTGCTCTAATTGCCTTTGAGAAGTTGATGGCAAGTTGCTTTATTGACTTCTGAGTGTCTCATTTGTCCATTTCCAATTGCTGCTGAGTGGAGGAGTCGAGAATTAGTGAGCAAAGGGATGAGGAGAGTTCTTTTTCCTCAGGAGATTGTTTGTCATTTGGAATTCTGTATCCCACTGATCAGTGGAAGCTGGATCAATGAAAATATACAAAGCTGAATTAACGGGAGTTTGATTAACAAGGGAGTTAAGGGTAGGGGGAACAGGCATTAAGTCCAGAATTGATCAGCCTTAACGTTTTTGGACAGTGGACAGGTTCAAAGGGCTAAGTTCTTGCTTTTATTTCTTATGGGTACTGAGGACATTTCTTCCCTAAATAATTTGGGAGCGCTTACACAACATTAATAGTCCTGTGGTCATCATACTAAGGCTGGCTTTCACTTTTAGATGTGTTGATTAATTTAATTTAATGTCCACCAGCTGTCAGGGTGGTGGCCAATTTCCACACTTCCCAATATCAATCTACTCCTCCATCTTCCCACTTATCAATCGGAGCTGCTTTCCCCAGTCATTCCTCCTCGCCTTCAGTATCTGCTTTATGCTTTTTGTTTTAATTTGTAGGTATCACTGGCTGGGCCAACATTTATTGTTCATCCTAGTTGCCATTGAGATGGTGATGATGAGCAGCTGCTTTGAGCTGCTGTAATCTTTGAGGTGGAGGCACATTCACAGGACTGTTTGGGAGGTAGTACCAGGATTTTAATCCAGTGACAATCAAAGAGTAATGATACAGTTCCAAGTTGGAATGGTGCGTGCTTGCGCTCCCCGAATGCTTCTGTTTTATTTTCAACTTCCTGTTGGGTCCCTAGTGTATTCAATACCCCACAAAGAAATTTCAGATATATTTGCATGTGGTCATTATTACAGAAGTGCAGCTGACTGGCTATGCTGCGTCGCATCCTATAGTGGTGACTAGAAATGTGCACCTTTTCATTGAGCAAAAAATAGCACAGGATCACAAGTGAGCACCGTGACTTCGAGCTCTTCTGCCTTTTCCCTCTACCCTTGCACATTGTTTTTGTTTAAATAACCATTCAATGCCCTCTTGAATGTCCCAATTGAACCTGTCTCCACCACATTCCCAGAAAGAGTGCATTCCAGACCCTAACAACTCATTGTGTGGAAAATATTTTTCTTGCATCATATTTGCTGCTTTTGCACATCACTTTTCATCAGTGCCCTTTTGTTTTTCAATCCTTTGTACAAGTGGCAACTATTTCTCCTTATCTCTCTCCAGTCCCCTCATAATTTTGAAACTTTCTATCTCATGGTCTTCTCTCCAAGAGAACAGTTCCAACCTTTCCAATCTATCCTCAGTTTCCCATCCCTGGAACCATTTTTGTAAAGCTCTTCTGCACTCTAATACGTTTATGTCACACTGTCATCACCTACCAAGTCACAAGGCAGGAATGCTATGGAATACTCCCCACTTGCCTGGATGAATGTCGCTAGAACAAGAATGAAGAATCTCAACACATTGTGGACAAAGCAGCCAACTTGATTGGTACCACATCCACGCCCTCCACCACTGACACTCAGTAGATGCACTGCAGAAATTCACCAAAGATCCTTAGACAGCATCTTCCAAACTCATGACCACTTCCATCTGGAAAGGCAAGGGCAACGGATATATGGGAACACCACTATCATCCTGATTTGAAAATATATTGCAGTTCCTTTGCTGCCACTGGGTTAAACTCCTTGAACTCCCTCCATATCAGCAATGCAGGTGTCCAGACACCACATGGACTGCAGCAATTCAAAACGTCAGCTCACCAACACCAACTCAAGGGTAACTAGGAAGGCCAACAAGTGTGGCCCAGCCAGCAATGCTCAGATCCCCCTGTTTGAGTAAAGAAAATAAAATCCTTCCAATAATGTGGCACCCAAAACAATGCGCAATAATCAAGCTGAGGTCTAACAAGTGTCTTTATCAAGCTCAGCCCCATGCCCTTGCTTTTGTATTCTGTGCTTCTATTAACGATAATGTCTCTAATTCTGTTCTAGACCCTGGATCTGTCCGACAACAAGCTCACAGAGATTCCTTGTGAGCTTGCTGATTGTCCCAAGCTGAAAGAAATAAACTTCAAAGGAAATTGTTTAACCGATAAACGACTAGAAAAAATGGTGAATGGATGCCAGACCAAATCCATCTTGGACTATCTGAAATCGGGGGGTCGTGGCAAGGGGAAGGGGAAAGGAGAGAGTGCAGAGAAAACAGAGAACAGAGATAAAAGCAGCAGGAAGAAGAAGAAACCTTTGAAGAAAGATGATGAGGAATCTGATGAAATGGAGGAATTGAACAAATTAGTGGTGCGAGTGCTGCATGTTTCTGAAAATCCATCCACTGTGTTTGTGAAAGTCACTCCCAATGTCAAGGAAGTGAGACCCTATATTGTGTGTTGCATTGTGGAAGGAATGAACCTCCGAGCTGGAAATGCGTTGAAACGATTCCTGGTAGCTCAGGTAGTTCTTTTGTCAATTTCTTTTTTTTTAAAGTAACTGCAATCCCTTGATGTTGCTGTGTCCAATTCAGCTTTATCATTTAGCCATTTAGGTGTTAGGTGAAAAGTTGATAAGTAAATGTAATGGCTATCACATCTTCATGAACACAAACATATCTAAAAAAGAAAACCACTCCTGTCCTTTCTCTGTAATCTTAATAAGCTGAAGTTACTGGCAAGGTTTTGTTGTAAATTATGAGTGGGTTGGTCTCTGTATTTTCTTTTTGTCAACATGGAAAGTTTATAGATAAGATGATACACCAGTAACTGGAGATTGCCAGGTTAAGTAGCTTGTTCATGCTACTGTCTTCAGTTAATTTGCACCCACTGTATTGCTTCAGTATTTAACCATGTTTGATAAATCCATTCTGCCTCTGTCAATATAAATTGGTGAAGTGGAGAATTATATATTGTACTCATTCTGATATAGTTTAAAGGCTAATTCATCAGAACACTTGTGTATCCATAACAGAAAGTGCCAATGTTCATATCAGTATCTCAAGTGAGGGAACGGGTCCAAGTACACAGTTTCCTCAAACTTTGTATTAGAGAGGAAAATATTTCTCTATGATGTTATGGACCAGACCAATCTCCCTCAAAACATATTGAGAAAATAGTCTAGACCTCAACTTTTTCTTATTTTAAAGGTAAGTGTAAGGTGTTACATTCCAGATGCAATTCCATTAGTCAAACTACTTGACTTTAAGAAAAACACACTATTTTTACACCACAGTTAAAATACAGACAAAATAAAAATAAAAGAATTGGTTTAACTGTAACTATTGAAATGCTTAACAAGATAATGTATAAATATTAACCGTTCCAATATAGTAATCTCCCGTAAACACACCCTTGGCAAAGGCAAATGCAGTTAAATAGATTGTCTCACATGCAATTCTAGCAGCAGGAAGAGAACCCTAGCTTCTAGCTATAACAGAGAGAGGAATAAGAGCTTCCACACCGAGCTTCAAGACTCCAGCAACTGCTGAAAGCCAGAACTAGAAATCCAGATTCTGTGGGAGCTTGACCCCACCCATTCAGGCTGTTTCTATTGTTCCAACTTAAAAAGAAAATTAAGGTGTCATAAGCTGCTTACTTTATTGGCTTTGAGCAGATTGTTCTTTACTTCATAAAAAAGAAACCAGGATAAAGTACACCTCTTAAAGCCATAGTATCATCACAGTGATCAGAACATGATGTAATTTCATCTTTGATTTTCTTTTAAATAATCTTAAACTTGTGGGAGAAATGATTGATCTGCTCATCTCTCTTTCCCTTCCAGCCTGCGTGATTGTATCAAACCTTAGCTTTACAACCTGGTTAACAGGAATTATGCTTTATTCTCTTTCTTTAGACAAAGTTACATGATGATGACTGTCAGAAGAGGACATTGGCAACTATTGCAACACATGATTTACATTTGGTGAAGGGACCATTGCTGTATGATGCCAGACCATCCCAAACTTTAAAGGTAAAATGCACAGACATGTAAATATTACAACAGTTAGTTAGTGCTCTCTGGCAGAAATAATTAAAAATAGGCTTTGCATATAGAAATAAGATTAGTCGTATCAAAAATAAACATTGCTGAAAAGAGAATTAAATTCTTTTTGTCTTGCACTTGTCAGATTAGGTGTGTGAATCCAAACATAGAGAGGAACAGCAACTTACTGTGTACAAGAAGAGGGTGCTATGATCGCTAGGATTGTGGTTGGCTTGGAGATGCAACACGAACTGTTAATGGTCAAGTATAGTTAGCTGATCAAACGCAGACCAGGCAGGTAGACTCTGATTGGTCAGTGTCTTGCCATGGGGAATAAAGCAGGGATTGATAGTCTCCAATACCTTTTCCTCAAGGAAAAAAGTTCAATTCCTTTTACCAATAAATAATGTGATCTTGTATGTTAATATATGTAGCTGGTAGCACATGCAAGTGAATCACACTTAGAGCCCAACTGATCTTAAATTGGGTCAGACTGCATCCAGATGAACAGTCATCTAGACTCGAAGTGTTAGCTTGCTGTCTCTCCATGGATGCTGTCTGACCTACTGTGATTCCCAGCATTTTTTTGTTTTCAGTACAAATTCCAGCATTTGCAATAATTTGCTCCGAATCTTAAATTGGTTTTTGGTGTATTTCCTGGCACATTCAGGATTATTTAGTAAATTTTATCCAGTAACAGAATCACGTCTAATGCTGGAGACCGTGTCCTGAGGTTTGTAAGCATGGACTAGTGGAGCATGGTTGACATGCTGCCCATTGTAGACAGTCAAAGGGATGTGCTGTTTGATATGGTCTACCGATTTATGGGACGTACAGTCTACTACCTGGCAACACAGTGACACTGAAACTCCGAGACCACATTTACAGGTGGTAACCACAATATCTTTCGTGCTTACACACCTTTAAGAAAATCTTGTAAAATATCCATTAAAATGATGTTCTATATGGTTTCACATTGTTAGTGAGGGACTGTATATTATAGTATTCCAATGGAAATTTCTGAATACCTGAATATGATTGAGGTAACCTAATTAAACAGTGTATGAAGCAATTTACCCTCATCCAATTCAATAAATCATATTGTAGCCATTCTGGCTGCACACAGATTCAAAGCAGGAATCTGTTTGGGCCAAGACAACATTTCTCTCAATGGTTAACTATTTAGTTCTGCTTGAGTCCTGTTTATTTAAACATGTATTTATTTTATATTTAATTTATAAATATTGTATAATTTTTAAAAAGTATTGCAATTTATTTGAAGTAGATGAGTTATATTTGCAAATTACAAATTAGACAAAACAGCTGAAACTCAGCAAACTAGCACAGAGGAAAAGAGCTGGAAGAACTGAAACAGAATGCTGTTTATTTAGGGAGAAATACAGTTATTCTGAGAACTCACTTCCAGTAGGATTGCACCATTCACATCCAACTCAAAAGGACAGCAATGCTAACAGGGAGGTAACTGATTATGGATGCTATCATCAGATTTCTGTCTATCATGAGTTTTATTTATACATAAATATCAGGATTTGGAAAAATCAGTTTAAAACCTCCACATCAGCTTTGTAATCACAGCCTGTGAAGAATACAAGGATATAGAAGTTATTGTTGCAATTATACAAAACCTTAGTTAGATTCTACTCGGAGCACTGTGGGCAGATCTGCATACCTCACCGTAGGAAGGATATACTGGCCCTGGTGGGATTACAATGAAGATTTACAAAAATAATACCTAGACTCCGGGGTTAAGTAACAAGGAGAGACTATACAAATTAGGCCTGTTTTCTCTAGAATTTCGAAGATTAAGGGTGACCTTGTCAAAGTTTTCAACATATTAACAGGAAAACACAGGATAGACAAAGATAAACAATTTCCACTGGTTGGGGATTCTAGAACTAGTGGGCAGAGTCTGAGAATTGCGGCCAGACCGTTCAGGAGAGATGTTAGGAAGCACTTTCCCACAAAAAGAGTGGGAGATGTTCGGAACTCTCTTCCCCAAACAGCAGTGCATGCTGAATCAGTTATTAATTTTATATCTGAGATTGATAGATTTTTGTTTTCCAAAGTTATTAAAAGATATGGGCCAAAAACAGGTATATGGAATTAGGCCACGGACTAGCCATGATTTTATTGAATGATGGAGTAAGCCTGTGGAATTGAATGGCCCTCTCCTCTTCTTATGTTCCTATGAATCCTCGTTTGCCAGACTCTCAGATTTCCCATTTTCCTCGTCAAATTTCCTTCTGTTTTGCCACACAGCAGTTTGAACCAACCAGTGAAGAGAAGAAATCCAGATGTATAATTGGCATGCGTTCATTTGTCTATAATGTACATTTAGTGAGACAGCTTAGAAGGACTGAGAGCAGCTCCTGATACCAATGAAATGCAGAAAATTAGAGGCTTTGTGAATTCAATATCAAGTAAGTATCTCTCAGTCCTTGCTGCAATCACCTATTAAAACCTGAATTTGGAACACTAAATTATTCCTTCATTTGCCAAGTCAACTCCCATGTTTTGCTGGGTTTTCACTTGAATTATTTATTCTGGAATGTTCAATGCTTTATCTGTAAGGCAGATTTAATAATATTTTAATCATTTTAGGGCATCATGGTGGCTTAGTGGTTAGCACAGTTGCCTCAAAGTGCCAGGAACCCAGGTTCGATTCCAGCCTCGGGTGACTGTCTGTGTGGACTTTACAGATTCTCCCCATATCTGCATGGGTTTCCTCCCACAATACAAAGATATGCAGGTTAGGTGAATAGGCCGTGTTAAATTGCCTGTGATATTCAGGGATGTGTGTTAGATCTGTTGGTCAGGGGATAATGTAGAATAATAGGATACGTGAATGGGTCTGGGTGGGTTACTCTTTGGAGGCTCGGTATGGACCTGTTGGGCCAAAGAGCCTGTTTCCACACTGTAGTGCTTCTAAATTCTTCTATATAAAGTTACCAGAACAGAAGTTCTACATCATCTCTGAAATTGTGCCATGGATGATTAGCTGGTACATGATATCTTGTGAGTTGTCAAAATTGACAGACATGATTTAACACATTCATCCAGCATTCCTTTGTCTGCTGTTTTAAGAACATTAGAAGTAGGAACAGGAATATGCCAGTCAACCCCTCAAGTCTGCTGTGCTATTCTATCAGATCACTAGTTAATCTGCCCAGGCTTCAGCTCCTCTTTTGGACTCACGTTTTATAATCCTCAACTCCTTGATTTTCCAAAAATCTACCAGTTCCTTAAATGCTTTCAGTGATCTATCCTCAGATCTTTCTGGGGCAGAGAATTCCAGACATTCAGTGCCCTCTGGGAGAAGAGAATACTTTGCATCTCAGTTTTAAATGAGTGTCCCTTTATTCTATGACAGTGTCCTTTAGTTCACATTCCCCCACCAATGGGAACATAATCTCAACATCTACCCTGTGAAACCCAATTCCCTCTCCTCAGAATCTGGTATGTTTCAACCAGCTCACCCCTCAGTCTACAAAATTCTAATGAGTAAAGATCTACTTGTTTAGCTGTTCTTGGATAAATCAACCCCTTCACACCAGGAGATTGGCCGAGTGAATCTCTTTTAAAATACCTACAATGACAATATATCCTTTCTTAGCAAAGGATTCTACAAAATAAACTAACATAACATTTAATTATCAATCACTTTCAGTTTTTTATTTAGAGCCTCGACACAGTATGGGATAAGAAAGAATAAACTTAAATAATTGGAAGAGCATTGACAATTGGCAGTGAAGTAATTAATTATCGAAGGTTCTTACTGAAACAGATGTCCCCAAGCATGTTGGAAATAAAATGTTTCCTTTCTGTCCAGACTCAGTCACCTAGAGCTAACAAGAAAGGCATTTTGTAAATTATAAATGAGTTTGGTCCCACTACTTTAGTTCTGTCGACATGGAAAGTTTTAGCATGAGATTGCCAGATTAAGTAGCTTGATCATGTTCACTTATTTTGCTACTTGTGTGCTGCTTCAGTATTTAACCTTATTTATTAGATTCATTTACACTGCAATAGCATTGACATGGTTGTAAATTTGTGAAGTCACTTTTCATATGGCGAGATTGCAGGTATAGCAGGCAATGGAATTTTGTTGTTTATTGTTAAACAGATGGAATATAAGGAAATATTGTTGCAGTTGTACAAGGTGAGACTGCATCTGCAATGCTATGCTGAAAAAGTGTTGCTGGAAAAGCAGAGGAGGTCAGGCAGCATCCAAGGAGCAGGAGAATCGACATTTCGGGCATGAGCCCTTCTTCAGGAATCCTCTGCAATACTATGTACAATTTTGGTCCATTATTTGAGAGAGGAAGTAATTGCATTGGGAGGCAGTTCAGCAAAGGTTCACTAGATTCATTCCAGAGATGAAAGGTTTGTTTTATGAGGAAAGAATGAGCTGTTTAGGCCTATACTCACCAGACTTCAGAAGAGTGAGAGAAGTTTTAATTGAGGTATATACGATGCTAAAAGGGGTTGACAAAGTGGCCATAAAATGATATTTCTCCTTGTGAGGTAATCTAGAATGAAAGGTCATAAGAACAGGAGTTCATTCGACCCCTCAAGGCCACTCCACCATTCAGCCCACGTCCCACAAGTTAATTAAAAAAGACACAGTTGCCTGATCCCTGCGGAACCCCATTGGTTACAAGTTACCAACCTGAAAAAGCACCCCTCATCACCACTTGTTGATTCCTACCCTCTAGCCAAGCCTCCTGCAATAACTGCTGAGGTAGAATGAATTTCTGATTCCCTGGGGATGTGCAGATTATTGGGGATGTGCAGGAATGTTCACATCAGATCAGCCATGATTTGGTTTAATGGTGGATCAAGCCAGAAAGGCCCAAGGGCCTAGCTTGTTACTTGGTCAGCTGTTCATAATTCTGTGCGCGTATATACACAAGGGATTAATATTTCAGTAAATAGAACAAGTTATTGATCAGAAATATATTGCCGGTAATGAGGCTCTTTAGTATTGATGAAGGAGGTTTGGTTCATTGAGAGGTTCAGTAAGGGCTCAAACTACATGAGACGTAGGTATAGGGTGATTTTGCCCACAGTGAATGGGTGCTTGTTGCACAGGTTAGGAAGGAGATTGGTTGCTGTGGGGTTGAGCGAGGAGAACTCCCTATCTTGACTGAGGGTCATACTGCCACTGCTGTGCTGATTGATATCAACTCGTTTACCAGAAACTAACAATTGTACTTCGAAATATTCTTGAATCATATAGGGTCAGTTCCACAAATACTTTTATCTCCTAGGTAATTCAGAGAACCTAGACTTGTATTTAAAACAATATCGATTGTGTAATGTTATCAAGTCAAGACTGAGTGATAAATAAAATTGATCTTTCGAACACAAATGGATTCCAGCACTTGTTGCATGATAGACTGTCTTCATGAGTTTGATTTATGTTTTTATTGACATCACTAAGCTTTAAGCAGCTGCTGCCAGGTAACTTAAGTTTCTATTATGCATAACAATATTTCTGCCAGATTAGTTCTTGGAATATTTTAATTGCTTAAAGTGTCTCACCTGAGTGAAGGTTAATACAATAATCCATGAAGTATGGACAGGTTTCTGTTGTGTTCCAGAGTTGGAGGAATTTGGACATCATGGGATATTTACAGTTTGTGGTTAGGTACTTCAAGTAAATGCGCAAAGAAAATTCCAGATAAAGATTGAAAAGGACATTAAGACAAAGATCAGAGCAATAAATTGCAAGGATACATGTTTTAACAGGACAGATTGGAATTAGTGAAATCACATTAAAAGAAGGTTAACAAGAGAAAGCAGTGGCCTATTACATTTCCATGCAAATAAATTAGAAGTGAGTTTTTCACAAAAGCACTGGCAAGCCGGTGAGTGGTTCAGTCATCGCACTATCACATCCTGGGGGTTACCATTGACCAGAAACTCAACTGGATCTGTCACATAAATCAGTGGCTATGACAGCAGGTCAGAGGCACAGAATACTGCAGTGAGAAACTCAGCTCCTGAATTCCCATCAACAAGGCACAAGTCAATGTGTGATGGTACACTCCCCACTTGCATGGATGAAGGCAGCTCCAATAACACTCAAGAAATTTGATACCACCCAGGACAAAAGCAACCCACTTAATTGGCATCACATTGACAAGCATCCACTCCCTCCATCAACAACACTGAATAGCAGTGCGTACCATCTACAAGATACTATGCAAAAGTTTACCAAAGTTCCTCAGACCACACCTTCCCAACCCACGATCACTTCCATCTAGAAGGACAAGGGCAGAAGTTACATGGGAACACACCTCCTGCAAGTTCCCCTCCAAGCCACTCCCCATCCTGACTTTGAAAAAATCGCTGTTCCTTTAAAGTCGCTAGGTCAAAATCCTGGAATTCCCACTCCCTAAGGGCATTGTGGATCAACCTATCTTATTCTGAATTTTTATTTTTAATTTTTTATAATTTATTCCAATGATTTTGTACTTTTCGACCTGAGATGGTGCGAGGTTCATTAATGCTGGACTTTTTATTTAATCATAGTTATAGAGATGCACAGCACGGAAACAGACCCTTCGGTCCAACCCGTCCATGCCGACCAGATATCCCAACCCAATCTAGTCCCACCTGCCAGCACCCGGCCCATATCCCTCCAAACCCTTCCTATTCATATACCCATCCAAATGCCTCTTAAATGTTGCAATTGTACCAGCCTCCACCA
>NC_057743.1:40980752-41033551 GCF_004010195.1 Chiloscyllium plagiosum | reverse complement strand
GAATAGAATTATGGTCGCTGGCCCCAAAGTGCTCCCCCACTGACATCTCAGTCACCTGCCCTGCCTTATTTCCCAAGAGTAGGTCAAGTTTTGCACCTTCTCTAGTAGGTACATCCACATACTGAATCAGAAAATTGTCTTGTACACACTTAACAAATTCCTCTCCATCTAAACCTTTAATACTATGGCAGTCCCAGTCAATGTTTGGAAAGTTAAAATCCCCTACCATAACTACCCTATTATTCTGATAGCTGAGATCTCCTTACAAGTTTGTTTCTCAATTTCCCTCTGACTTTGGGGGTCTATAATACAATCCCAATAATGTGATCATCCCTTTCTTATTTCTCAGTTCCACCCAAATAACTTCCCTGGATGTATTTCCGGGGATATCGTCCCTCAGCACAGCTGTAATCCTATCCCTTATCAAAACTGCCACTCCCCCTCTTGCCTCCCTTTCTATCCTTCCTGTAGCATTTGTATCCTGGAACATTAAGCTGCCAGTCCTGTCCACCCCTGAGCCATGTTTCCGTAATTGCTATGATATCCCATTCCCATTCTAACCATGCCTTGAGTTCATCTGCCTTCCCTGTTAGGCTCCTTGCATTGAAATAAATGCAGTTTAATTTATTAGTCCTACCTTGTCCCTGCCTCCCTGACAGTTTGACTCACTTCTGTTCACAGCTGTACCCATCTCAGACCGATCCCTTTCCTCACTATCTCCCTGGGTACCACCCCCCCACCTTACTAGTTTAAATCTTCCCAAACAGTTCTGTCAAATTTCCCTGCCAGTATATTAGTCCCTTCCAATTTAGGTGCAATCCGTCCTTCTTGTACAGGTGACTTCTACCACAAAAGAGATTCCAATGATCCAAAAATGTGAATGCTTCTCCCATACACCAGCTCCTCAGCCATACAATCATCCGATCTATCCTCCTATTCCTGCCCTCACTCGCTCGTAACACTGGGAGTAATCCAGATATTACTACCCTTGAGGACCTCCTTTTTAAATTTCTGCCTAACTCTGTAATCTCCTTTCAGAATCACAACCTTTTCCCTTCCAATGTCGTTGGTTCCAATGTGGACAATGACCTCCTGCTGGCCCCTCTCCCCCGTGAGAACATTCTGCACCCTCTCTGAGACATCCTTGATCCTGGCACCAGGGAAATAACACACCATTCTGCTTTTTCTCTGCTGGCCACAGAAACGTCTGTCTGTACCTCTGACTACAGAATCCCCTAACACAATTGACCTCTTGGAAGCCGACATACCCCTCGTTGCATTAGAGCCAGTCTCATCCATTCGATCTGATAAGATTCGCATCCAACAGCATTTATGGCAGATATAATCCGCAGTAACCCTTAAACTCTCTTTCAACTCCCACATCTGACAAGAAGTACATATCACTGCAAAGGCCATTTTTGCTCCTTCACAATCTACAGACCCAGAAAATAACACTGTCTTGTTCCTCTACAAATACTGCCCCAGGTTAAATTAATAGCTATGGCTTATATTTTAAGTTTAATCAAGAGACTTATCTCCAAAAACATATGATCAAGAAAGAATCCACTATACTCACTACTGCAGCCTTTCTCTTGGACAGACTTAAAACAACAATTAACTTATCTGATTCTGTGCTGTGAAATTCGACCAACAGTTCCTCCAAGATTAGTTGTGAATTTCACTGTTTGTTAATTTCTGTATTTTTCTAATATTTTCCTTAGGATTTGTATTTAAGAATCTGTACCCAGGCACCTTTCTACGTAAGATGGCACCATAAGTGATGATTTGTAAACATTTCACTATACTCATATGAGTGCATGTGACAATAATTTTAATTCTACAGCAGGTGTACTGCAGCAGTTCCAAAAGGCAGTGCACCATCAGGTTCTCGAGGGCAATTAGGGACAGCAATAAAATGCTGGTCCAGCCAGCAATGCCCGCATCACATGAGTGAAGAAAATAAAAGCTCTGATCTCTGAGCCAGAAAGCTCCAGATTCATGTCCCACTCTAAAACCATGTAGAAATTGGGGCAGGACGGTGGCTCAGTGGTTAGCACTGCTTCCTCACAGCATTAGGGACCTAGGTTCAATCCTAGCCTCCAGCATCTGTCTGTGTGGAGTTTGCACATTCCCCCTGTGTCTGTGTGGATTTCCTCCCATGGCCCAAAGATGTGTGGGTTCGGTGGATAGGCTATGCTGTAGTCCCCAGTGTCCAGGGATGTGTGGGTTAGGTGGATTAGCCAAAAGAAATGCAGGGTTGCAGGGATAGGGTAACTGGTGGGTCTGGGTGGGATGCTCTTTGCAGGGTCGGCATGGATTTGATGGGCCGAATGGCCTGCTTCCAGACTGTAGGGATTCTATGACTGTCAAAACATTCACCTGACTCAAAGGAGGTTATTAATCAGCTATAAAATCATTGGAACACCCACACACACCATTGTCCACTCAAGACTAGAGTGTAAAGATACACCAAACAAATACTCAAGGAGCTGTTTCTAAAAAAGCAAAGAGGATAACAGCAATGCACTGTAATCCAATTCTTGTAACCCTGGTTGGAAAGATAATGGAATTCTTACACAGAACTTAATGAAAACACATCCAAAAACTGAAAAAGTAACATAGTGGTGGTGAGCATGGGTTTGAAAGGGAAGATCACACTTGAGCAGCTTTATTGACTTGTTTGAAGAAGTGAAGGTGGAGAGGCAGAGAGATTTAAGGGGAAATTCCAGAGCTTGGAGCCTTGGCAACTGAAGGCACAGCCAGGAATAGTGCAACAATAGAAAGTGAAAAACAACAATCATCTCTGAGTGGAGAGTGTAGGAGCCTGTCCCGAGGATTTCGATTTATGTGTTTTTTTAAGGCTGTGTATTTTAGAGAGTTGAGCATGAATGCTGAGGAATGCAATCATTGCTATTCAGTGCTGCAACTTGTTAGGTAAAACAAGTTTTTGAGCTGGTTTCTTTAGAATGGGCTTGCCCTCTGTTCAAGCTAACCACCTTTCACTCCATTTGCTGAAAATCTGATCCATTCCAAAAATGAAGTTCTTAAAAAGCAAATTGAAAATCTGTTTTTCTGTTCTGTTCAAAACTCTTAAAAGACTTGACAAGTTACATGCAGAAAGGTTGTTTCCTCTTGTGGGAAAGACTAGAACCAGAGGGCACCATCTCAGAGTAAGGATTCGTACATGTAAGAGCTGAGGTGGAACTCTTTCACTCAGAGGGCAGTGAATCAGTAGAATTCTTTACCACAGAGTGCTATCAAGGCAGGGTCATTAAGTATACTCAAGGCTCAGGTAAGATTTCTAATCAGGAAGGGAATCAAAGGTTATGGGAAAACGCAAGAAAGTGGAGTTGAGGATAATCAAATCTGTCATGATCTCATTGAATGGTGGAGCAGATTTAATGGACCGAATGGCCTACTCTGCTGCTATACCTTATTGTCCTGTTACGTTCAGTTAATGTCACCAAAAATGAAATGAAAGATTTCATCACGCCTGTGACCTTCCTTTATGCTGAAGTGCCCAAGGCAGTACTCCATTCAGTTTAACCGCTAATCACGGTCCAGCTTTATGAAGACACTCAATAACTGAGTAATTCTGTTTGTACTTTTAGATTACACCACTTGGAAGGAAAGAGATAAAGGCAGCAGACCTGGTACGGCGATTACAGACGGAAGCTGATGAGCAACGCAAACAGAAGAAACGTCAGAACGTTTCTGGCCTTCATAAGTTAGTTGTACATTTCGTTAATTGTGATACAGGCTCTTTGTTCTTTTTACAGTTTACTGAAATACACCAATATTACTGCACAGCTGCTAACTTTTCACTTGAGCTAATAGCAGCAACCTCCTTGAAATGGATCTGAAGCACAGCAGGACTTTGGAAAGTAACACCGATCAACTCTGCCGAATGAACTTTCCGTTTTTGCTCTTCTGAGGGCAATAATTCCAGTTCAGCTCCCATCCCATAGGGTGCAATACACCATCAGGTCCTTCAGAGAAATAGGAACCTATTGGAAACCATGTCTAATCCTAGAAGATATTCAAGTGTATAATCTTTCAGTGGTGGCTTGTAAGGACTATTGAGGGACAGAAATTCCCTCTTCCTGAAGGCTGAGGTCAGTTGTAGCACTCCAGTATGAAAGTTTATTCAGGACAAAATTGCTATTGAACCTAGAAATTCCTTATTGTATATGACAGAATTAATGACTGGATAAATAAATAATAATAAATAAATTGAAATATTTGCCTTTATTTGGTGATGCATGGAATACAAGAGCTGGAAGGTTATGGTGGAGCTATATAGGACATTGGTTAGACCACAGTTGGAGTACTGTGTGCAGTTCCCGTCGCCATACTACAGGAAGGATGTGAAACAAAAACAGAAATTGCTGGAAAAGCTAAGCAGGTCAGGCAGCATCCGTGGAAAGAAACGAGAGTTAACGTTTCGGGTTGAAATTGCTTTTCCGGTAATTTCTGTTTTTGTTTCTGATTTACAGCATGCACAGGTTTTTTTTGGTTTTTACATAGGGAGGATGTAATTGTACTAGTGAGGGTGCAGAGGAGACTCTCTGGGATGTTGCCTGGTATGGAGCAGTTCAGTGACATAGAGAGAGCAGATAGGCCAGGGTTATTTTCATTGGAGCAGAGAACGCTGAGGGGAGGAACTGATTGAGTGGCTTAGATAGAATAAATGGGAATAAACTGTTCCCCTTAGTGGAGAGGTCATTTACCAGGGGGCATAGATTTAAAATTTAAAAGGGCAGAAGGTTTTGAGGAGAATTTCTTTCACCCAGAGTATGGTGGGCATCTGGAAAGGATGGTAGAGGCAGAAACTATTACAGCATTTTTTAAAAACGTAATTTTTTTTATATGAAGTGCCATATTATGCAAAGATATGGACCAGGTGTGGAAAATGGGATTAGAGTAGATAGATGTTTTATGGCTGACATGGACATGATGGGCTCTTTCTGTGCTGGAATACTCTATGACTTTAAATACTTGAGGCTGCAAACTGTTTTCTAAATTAATTGAAATCGAGAATGCTAGTAGATTCACTTAGACAAATTAATTGCCATTTTCTGATGGTATTACCCAGGGTTAGGGCTTAGACACCAATATCCTGAACAATTTGACTGTCCCTTCAACATAATGAAAACACACACATCTTCAATTTATAAGTGTAACAATATCATAATTAATGACATAAACATTCATGTACAGGGTATCATTTCAAAGTCTTCAAGCGTACAAAATGTGGATACAATGTGAATCATAAGGAAGTTAGTATAGAGCTTCAAAAGGACAGACGGGATGTTGGAGTAGATGGACAAATAGCAGATGAAATTTAAAGTTGTGCCATGTGAAATGACTTATTTTGGCAGAAAGAGCATGGAAAACCAATTTAAAATAAAGGGTACAATTCTAAAATGTGTAAGATCAAAGAGATCTGGGTGCATATATGTGAATAGATAATCAACAGGTTAATAAAGCATATGACATCCTGGGTTTTATCAATGGGGTGTAGAGTACAAAAGCACCCGGGTTGTGTTAAACTTAATGCAAAACATTGGTTTGGTCTGAACTGGAGTACTGTGTGCCATTTTGGTTAGGTAGTGTTTTGGATAGCATTAGGGAGGGTGCAGAAAAGAGTTATGGAGATGGTTCCAGGGTTGAGGGCTTTCATTGCAAAGAAGGATTGGAGAAATTGCGAATATTCACCTTGAGACAAGGTCAAAAAGAAATTTGAAAGAGATATTCAGAATCATGATGGGTCTGGACTGGGTAAATGAGAAGACACTCTTCACATTGGTGAAAGGACCAAAAATCAAGGAACAGGTTTATGGTATTATGATGAAAAGCAACTGTAACATGAAGATAAGCGGTTAGGATCTAAAATGTGTTCCCTGAGAGTGAGAGTAGTGAAGACAAATTGAATCGTGGCTTTTGTAAAGGAATTGGATCAAATGTATAAAAGTGGATAAATCCCCAGGACCTGATCAGGTGTACCCGAGAACTCTGTGGGAAGCATGGGAAGTGATTCTTGGGCCCCTTAACTGAGATATTTGTATCACCAATAGTCACAGGTGAGGTGCCGGAAGACTGGAGGTTTGCTAACGTGGTGCCACTGTTTAAGAAAGGTGGTAAGGACAAGTCAGGGAACTATAGACCAGTGAGCCTGATGTCGGTGGTGGGCAAGTTGTTGGAGGGAATCCTGAGGAACAGGATTTACATGTATTTGGAAAGGCAAGGACAGTTTAGGGATAGTCAATATGGCTTTGTGTGTGGGAAATCATGTCTCACAAAATTGATTAATTTGTTTGAAGAAGTAACAATGAGGATTGATGGGGGCAGAGCAGTAGATGTGATCTATATGGACTTCAGTAAGGCATTTGACAAGGTTCCCCATGGGAGACTGATTAGCAAGATTAGATCTCATGGAATACAGGGAGAACCAGCCATTTGGATACGGAACTGGCTCAAAAGTAGAAGACAGGGTGATGGTGGAGGGTTGTTTTTCAAACTGGAGGCCTGTGACCAGTGGAGTGCCACAAGGATCGGTGCTGGGTCCAATACTTTTCATCATTATATAAATGATTTGGATGTGAGCATGAAGTATAGTTAGTAAGTTTGCAGAGGACACCAAAATTAGAGGAATAGTGGACAGCAAAGAAGGTTACCTCAGATTACAACAGGATCTTGATCAGATGGGCCAATGGGCTGAGGAGCGGCAGATGGAGTTTAATTCAGATAAATGTGAGGTGCTGGGAAAGCAAATCTCAGCAGGACTTATACACTTAATGGTAAGGTCCTAGGGAGTGTTGCTGAACAAAGAGACCTTGGAGAGCAGGTTCATAGCTCCTTGAAAGTGGAGTCGCAGGTAGACAGGATAGTGAAGAAGGCGTTTGATATGCTTTCCTTTATTGTTCAGAGTATTGAGTACAGGAGTTGGGAGGTCATGTTGCGGCTGTACAGGGCAACGGTTAGGTTACTGTTGGAATATTACGTGCAATTCTGGTCTCCTTCCTATCAGAAAGATGTTGTGAAACCTAAAAGGGTTCAGAAAAGATTTCACAAGGATGTTGCCAGGGTTGGAGGATTTGAGCTATAAAGAGAGACTGAACAGGCTGGGTCTGTTTTCCCTGGAGCATCAGAGGCTGAGGGGTAACCTCAGAGAGGTTTATAAAATCATGAGAGGCATGGATAGGGTAAATAGACAAAGTCTTTTCCCTAGAGTGGGGGAGTCCAGAACTAGAAGGTTTAAGGTGAGAGGGGAAAGGTGTAAGGGACCTCAGGGGCAACTTTTTCACTCAAAGGGTGGTACGTGTATGGAATGAGTTGCCAGAGGAAGTGGTGGAGGCTGGTACAATTGCAACATTTAAAAGGCATTTGGATTGGTATATGAATAGGAAGGGTTTGGAGGGATATGAGCTGGGTGCTGGCAGGTAGGACTAGATTGAGTTGGGATATCTGGTCGGCATGGACGGGTTGGACCGAAGGGTCTGTTTCCATACGTACATCTGTATGACTCTATGAGTTGATTCTTGCCGTAAAATTATGTTAGCAGGAAAGTTAATTGGATCACATTTAACAGTAAATGTTAAATCATGAAATCCATTGTTCAGTATTGGCAAGCAATTGGATGATGAAGAACATTACACTTTGAATTCATCCTGTCGTCAGTGAATTTTTGTGCTTAGAATTCCTGATAGAATTTAAGTGTTTAAAGAATGTTAAAATGGTAGTAGCCATTAACAAGTCATGGACTTTGACATACATTGTACTGCATAAAATATGTAATGATAAATTGCCAGCATTTTAGAAGATAATTTTAAAGTATTATTAAGAAGTAGAGACTTTAAAGTAGAATTGCACCATTATAGTGTGCATGCATTCAGTATGATGTACAATAAATAATATCCTGATCACAGATTAGTCAACAAGCCTATGTATTCCAGTATCTCTCTCTCTCTTCCAGGTATCTCCAGTTACTTAACGGAAAGGAAAATTTTCCTTGTTTAGTCGATGCAGAGGATCATGTAATATCATTCCCACCAATCACAAACAGTGACAAAACAAAGGTAAGTTAATAATTAGCCATAGTTCCTTGCAAGAGGTCAAAGATGAGTCATAGTTGCGTTTCCATTCCAGAAACCTCAGAAAAATTTTGACAAGTCATACATGGTAAGCAAAGTGAGATTGATTTTTCTCATTTATTACACTTCATTGTTCTTGTGCGTAGACTTGTCATGAAGTTGAGAATATGTTTAGCCATCAATGAGCTATGGATTAGATATTAGTTTAGATGGGTCCAGAGTCCAAATCTAATCTGATAAATCTCTATGTGTTAGCTTTTTAGGGAGCTTTAATGAAATGAATTTGTACAGTTTTAATCAGTTTAGATGGCACTGGAGTAATGGCACAATTGTACTACTCAATGCTCGATATTTTTTATTGTCCTAATGGTCATTGGAAGTAACTATGATTGCTGTGTGTAACCAAACTAAGGAAAAGAGCAATTATATCAACAATACCACAACCCATATCACCATAGAGCAGTCCCGATGTCACTTTCAAAGTAGAATTTAAAAATTTGGAAAATGGCAACTTGAAGATCTTCATGTCCTTTCCCCAGTTCTGACACTACTAATGGATGTATAATGTAGTGATGTGTTCTCCAAAAACATCATCTTTATCTGGCATTAGTAGTGAATGAAGAGGAAGTTGCTGAGGCAAAGCTCAGAGTTCTGGCAGCTCTCCGATACCAGTTAGAGACTATCCTTTTCTACAGAAAGCTCTATGTCTGGAAGATTGTCTGCTTTCACTGGTGCAGAAATATTCCAGGCCAAATGAGTGGCAATGTCTCCAAAACAACAACTCATTTCCTACACGTGTTTCAGGTCTGGTGCTGACCAAAGTGTTGATATTGGAGAGGGACAAGCAGGGAGAGATAATCAACAAACTGGTCACCATTCTGGTCACGGTTGATGTAATAAAACTGACCTGGCTGTTCCCACTCGGTTAGTCACTTATTCAGAGGCTTCCACCTCCCTGTTCATGGGGATCCACTGTTAAACTGCGACCATCATAATAAAAACACAGGAAGATTACTCCGTCAATATTGTGCTTGTACTCAGAGAGATGACCAATGTAGGAAATGAAGAGGTTTCACACTGACACGGTTGGAATTTTCTCAGTGATCATGGCTGAGTGTGCTGTGCCTTACTGGTGGTCCTCAATTTTGGCACATGAGAAGTGTTCTGTTCCCAAATGCTTAATGCCGCTTAATGTGGTTGGCACAAGCAAAGTACTGAAACACAAAGGTTGTTTTATGTTCAGTTGTGAAGATGTTAACCCATTGCTGACTATAGAAGGTACTGAATGAATGGAATGAAGACATTCCTGAAGACAGTGTATCCACACTGTACAACAGGTTGACTGATTTCAGTCACCGTATGGTACCTGAACAGAGTGATCCCTCATACCTGCTCCTTAAAGAGTATTATTAAACTAAAAGAGTCTGGTGATGCATTGTATCTGAGCTCATTTGTTGTCTTCATCAAAAAGCTACACACATTCACCTCCAAGGGAACTGCAAAATGATAATCATGAGTAGGAAACCTGACTAAAAGATGATCAATTCTATCACTATTTAGGCATTGAAATCTATTTTTGTTCTATCACCACCCTCTGGAGATGGATTAATTTATTGTCACAGTAATTAAACTAGGCTCCTTCCCCACCTTTCTGGTTCATTCTGTGTTCATGATAAATTATTGGGACAGCCAAGAAAAATATCCTGTTGTAACATACTTGAATTTATGGAATATTTGTCTAAATATTTAGTCTCAGCCATAATTCACTTGGTAGCATGTTCACCTTTGAGTCAGAAATAGTGGGTTCAATTCTCGGTCCAGGAATTCAACAGCAAATTCAAAGCTGATGCCTTAGTCAGTACTGAGAGAGTGCTGCACTGTTAGAGGTGCTGCCTTTTGGATGCGATATTAAACCGAGGCACTGTCAGTTAGGTTGAAATATCAAAGGCACTACTTTGAAGAAGGGCAGTGAAGCTAGCCCAGTGTCCTGAACTGTATTTATCCCCCAGTCGATATCACTAAAGCAGATTATTTGATGCTTATCACATTGCTGTTTGTGGGTGCTTACAGATTGGGGCTGGTGTGTTACTGCATTACAACAGTGAGTAAATTCAAAAATATTTCATTGATTGTAAAGCACTTTGGGATGTCCTGATATTGTAAAAAGGCCTTTACTAATGCAAGTCTTGTTTCTGAAAGAGCATGTGTAAACACATTACTGCACTATTCAATGCTTTTAGAGTAAAGAAGCAGCCGTTTTGAGGTTTCTATTTTCTGCAGGTATGTGATTGATACTGACTTTATTTTTCCAAACAAAAAAATATAAATGTTGGAAACTCACAGCAACACAATCAGCATCTGTTTAAAAAAAAAGACAACAAACATGGATTAACGTTTGGGTCTGAGAGTTTCCCTCAAGACGTTTATTTCCCTGTTGTACTGTTTTATTTTTAACGTTGCTCTATATTACTTTCTTTTATCTTTAGATTAGAAAAACCACCAGTCAGCTGTTCTTGGAAGTAACCAGTTCCACAAACCTACAGACCTGTAAAAATGTGATGGACCGTTTGATTGTGGTGAGTAACTCGAAACCTCTTGGATTTGTATGTAGCCATTGATACTTTTGTTTTGGGTTTTTTTGTGCTGTAGCTACTGGTTACATGTTTAGTGTAATTACCCTTACTCCATGTGGTCAAGGGACTTTTTCAACTGCACATTGAATCTGTACTATCCTTTGTCATAACGTATTTCAGGAGGTTTTACTCTGTGCTGTTTCAATATTTGCCTTAAAATTTAGTCCCTATGCATAGTCAGTTTTGTCGTTGAATAATCCACTTGTTTGTTTTGTCTAGCCTTGTTTGCGGGTTTTTTTAAAATCCTGGTTTACAGACAGCCTGGATTTCCCCAGCCTCTTGTCTGAGTGAGTGATTTTGTAGAAAGGTTGCAAGTTTTCAGAAGCAGTGAATGGGTGGGCTTTCCCCAGTCTCTCTCCCTTTGCGAGTCCATTGTTTTGCAGCACACTCAGAGGCTGAAGTGTTCACAATAATCCTCAGCCAGAAGTGCTGAGTGGATGGTCCATCTTGGCCTCCTCCAATGATCCCCAGCATCACAAATACCAGTCTCCAGCTAATTTGATTCACTCCATGTGACATCAAGATACAGCTGGAGACACTGGACACTGCAAAAGCAATGGGCCCTGATAAGATTCCAGCAATTGTACTGAAGGCTTGTGCTCCAGAACTTGCCGTTCCCTTGGCCAAGCTCTTCCAGTACAGTTATAACACTGGCATTTACCTAACAATGTGGAAAGTTGCCCAGGTTTGTCCTGCACACACAAAGCAGATCAAATCCAAGGCAGCCACTAATTGCCCCATCAGTAAAATAATGGAGATGTCATAAACAGAGCTATCAAGCAGCACCTGCTCAGCAATAATCTGCTCAGTGACGCCCAGTTTGGGTTCTGCCAGGGCTACTCAGCTCCTGACCTCATTACAGCCTTGGTTCAAACATGGACAAAAGAGCTGGATTCCAGAGGGGGGGGGAAAGGGACAGCCTTTGCTATCAAGGCTGCATTTGACTGTGTGTGACATCAAGGAGCCCTCGCAAAACTGGAATCAGTGGGCATCAGGTCAAACTCTCCACTGCTTGGAGTCATACCTGACACACGAGGAGATAGTTGTGGTTGGTGGAGGTCAGTCATCTCAGCTCCAGAATATCTCTGCAGGAGTTCCTCAGGGTAATGTCCTAGGCCCAACCACCTTCAGCTGCTTCGTCATTGACCTTCTCTCCAGCATAAGGTCAGAAGTAGGGATGTTTGTCAAAAATTGTGCAATGATCGATACCATTCACAACTCCTCAGATACTGAAGCAGTCCATGTCCAAATACAGCAAACCTGGACATTATCCAGGCTTAATCTGAAAAATGGCAAGTAACATTTATGCCACACAAATGCGAGGCAATGATCATCTGAAATAAGAAAGAATCTAATCGTTGCCCCTTGGTGTTCAATGGTGCTACCATTATTGAATCTCCCGTTATTAACATCCTGGGGGTTTACCATTCACCAGAAACTGAACTAAACCAGCTATATAAATTCAGTGGCTATAAGAGCAGATCATTGACTAGGAATACTGCAATGAGTCACTCACCTCCTGACTCTCCAAAGCCTGTCAATCATCTACAAACCATAAGTCAGGAGTGTGATGGAATACTGGACGGGTGCAGCTCCAACAACACTCAAGAAGCTTGAATGATCCCCAGGACAAACCAGTCCACTTGATTGGCACCACATCCACAAGCATCCAGTCTCTTCACCACCAACGCTTAGTAGTGGTAGTGTATACTATATTCAAAGTGCATTACAGGAATTCGCCAAAGATCCTTCGAAGGCACCTTCCAACTTGCAACCACTTCCATCTAGAAGAACAAGGGCAGCAAATACATGGGAATGCCACCGCCTTCATGTTCCCCTCCAAGCCACTTACCATCCCAACTTGGAAATAAATCTACTTTCCTTCACTATTGCTGAGTCAAAATCCTGGAACTTGTGGATCTACCTCCAGCACATGGACTGCAGTGGTTTAGCAGGCAGCTCACCCCCACCTTCTCAAGGGGCAACTAGGGATGGGCAATAAATGCTGGCCCAAGCAGTGACATCCACGTTCCACAAGTGAATAAAAGAGATGAATTTCTAGTTTTCATTGTGAGTTTGAAATGTAGACTACAAGTGTAGACTTGTATCTTCCTTGTAAAATTATTACCATTTATTAATTATCTCATAATGAACAACCAAAAATGCTTAGTTCTTAAATTTCAATAGCTCCTGTAATAAGCAGTCCTCCATCACATCATGCTGGACAGCTTTATTACAGCACGGAATTCAACCCCTGTATTGTAGTTTTAATCTGTTGATAATCAGTATTGTATCCAAGTTTTGAATTATAAAAAGCCTTTGTTCAATCACATTATCTAAGGGTAGCTTGTACCATTATGTAAGTATTATACCACCATGCTCTGTTAACCAGGAATAGCATGTAGTAATGAAGAGTGAGTCTCTAAAGATTATATATTGCATTGTTGTTCTAGATTAGGAACATTAAAGGGAAAGGCCAATGTGTTTCACAGCTTTTTTAGGGACAGTTTATGCATGGTAGGAGTGATTAATATCTGGTGTTATAATGCCTTACCTGTTTGATATTGATACAAAGCCTGAACTACTTTGCAGTGATATACTTGATAGCCTTTAAACCTGAGTATGAACTAAACTGGAATGCTGCTACTTCCTCCAGGAAATTTAACTCTCTTTAATCCAAAGTCAGATTTAGATTCAAGCCACATGGATACCAGAACTGCAGCATCACTCCTTCTTGTGGTTGAGATGTACCCAAGGAGATCAGCGTGAAATCACCAGCTACATTTGAACATCCACTGATTATAGTTTTTAGTAAAATCTCACCATGATTTTGCAATTTGGTAGTTGTTAATTGTCTTTGCTGATGTGACATCCCAGCTGAGAGGAAGGATTTCAGTGATAAAAGATTTCAGTTGATTCAGACAGCAGTTCTTCAGAAGGCTTCAGAAAGAAACTTGTTAAATTTGAAGGTGGCAGTGGTTTTGGATGATTCACTGACTGTCTTTTTAACTCAAGGAGCTGACTTTGAGCCTAGTGATGACTGGGTGTAACGCTCTCCTCCCTGCCGTCTTTCATTGTGTGACTTTGGCAGTATCAGTCCAGTGCCTGATGACCACTTGCTCCCAACATATGACTGTCTGTAACTTGGCAATTTAGCAGCTCCTCTCAGACAGCTCATGAACAATTGTGGTGCAGGAGTTGGAATCATTTGAATTAGTATAACATAGCAAATTGGACTTGATGTATATTTTCCTCTCTCTGGACTTGTTCTACCTGATCTAGATACGCTTGACAAAGGCAATGGTGATGACTATGATTGAGTGATGGAGCAGACTCATGGGCCAAATGGCCAAATTCTGGTCCTAGAACCTCATGTTCTTATGGACTCCAAATGGTAAAATGTTCCATTCCACCTAATCACTTCAGAACTCTTCTCCAAAATAAAACTTGATCATTTATTGTTTAGTTTTGTTTATAAATTAGAGTCATAGAGATGTACAGCACGAAAACACACCCTTCAGTTGAACTCATCCATGCTGACCAGATATCCTAAATTAATCTAATCCCATTTGCCAGCATTTGGCCCATATCCCTGTAAACCCTTCCTAATCATGTCCCCATCCAGATGCCTTTTAAATGTTGTAATTGTACAGCTTTCTCCACTTCCTCTGGCAGCTCATTCCCATTAATGCACCATCCTCTGCATGAGAAAGTTATCCCTTAGGTCCCTTTTAAATCTTTCCCCATTCATACTAAATCTATTCCCTCTCTCTTCCTTACCTTTTTCCGTTAATGAAATTCTGTTAGCAAGAACTTAGATGAAATATTTTGTGTGGTCTCCTTTTGTAGGAAGATCATTCATGAATATAAACAACTGGATAGCAAACTCCATTAATTATAATACTGGACAAAAGAGACTGAAAACTAAAATTGAAGAATCAATAATGTATCAATCCTTCTTTAGATATTTTATTGTAATAATTTCCTTTACACCAGTCCAATTATATTTTCTAAAATAGTAGTTCCGTTTCCGCTAAAATAAACAATCATTTCTCTTTTTTTTACACTTATGGAAAGTGACTGCATGTCTGGTAAGAAGGTGTTTAAACTTGGGAATGGCTATCATTGGGCAGTATTTACTGCCCATTCCTGATGGGCAGCTCAGTGGTTAGCACTGCTGTCTCACAGCGCCAAGGACCAGCCTTGGGCAACTGTCTATGTGGAGTTAGCGCATTCTCCCTGTGTCTGTGGGTTTCCTCCGGGTGCTCCGGTTTCCTCCCACAGTCAAAAGATGTGCAGGTTAGGATGGATTGGCCATGCCAAATTACCTATAGTGTTCAGGCATGTGCAGGCCAGGTGGGTTAGTCATGGGCAATGCAGGGTTTCAGGGATAGGGTATGAGAATGCGTCTGGGTGAACTGCCCTTCGGAGGATCAGTGTGGACCAGATAGGCCACATGGCCTGCTTCCACACTGTACAGATTCTATGATGTTATGATTGCACAGTAAGAGATTACTGAGAGTCTAGAGTCACGTGTAAATCAGGCAGGGTAAGGACAGCAGATTCTCTTCAGTAAAACAGGTATTTGTCTTGATTTTGGTAAAATGGTCATCACTAAGCTGGCCCTTCCTTAATTTCAGATTTTTTAAAAACTGAATTCAGATTTCTCCATCTGCCATGGTAAGATTTGAACCGACGTACCCTGAACACTGCGGGGTTCTGGATTACGACTGCACCACTGCCTCCCTAGCTGCAAATTCAGACCGTTGTAAGAGGCACTTGCGTTATCTTATGCATTACAGTTTGTACTGAGCACTGTGCATATGAACAATAGAATAAAAGCTGTTTATTTTCTCAACATCTGACAGTACAAACCTGTACATGGGATTTTCCTCTCATTCCTTTTATATAAATAAACCACTTGAGAGAAACTGGGGCCTGAGGAAACATTCTCTTGGAAAATAGTGCATTGGCTGCTATGTGTAGCATGTCTTGGACGATTGATTAACACAAACTTTGTAATTTATTTAATAAAGTCATACAGCACGGAAACAGATCCTTTGGTCCAACTCATTCACGCCAACCAAGTTTCCCAAACTAAACTAGTTCCACATGCCTGCATTTGGCCCATATCCGTCTAAACATTTCCGATTCATGTATCTGTCCAAAGCTCTCTTAAATGTTATTACTGTACCTGCATCTACCACTTCCTCTGGCAGGGTATTCCACATATGCACCACCTTCTGTGTGAAAGCATTGCCTCTGAGGTCCCTTTTAAATCTTTCTCCTCTCACTTTAAAAATATTCCCCTTAGTTTTGAATTCCTCCCACCCTTCGAGAAAAGACCCCCTCTATTGTAAAATATCACAGGTTCCCTACACTTTGAGACAAGAAATTCCTCCTCAACTCAGACTTAAATGAGCAATCCCATTTTCTGAGGTGATGTTCTCTGGTTTTAGACTCTCCCAATGGGGAAAACAACCTCTCCATGTCTCCCCTGTCAAGTCTCCCTACGAATCTTATATGCTTCAATAAGGTCATCACTCATTCTTCCAAACTCCAATGAGTACAGGCCCAATCTGTTGAATCTCTCCACATAAGACAGTGCTTCCTTACCTGGATTCAACCTAATGAACATTCTCTGTATTGCTTCCATTGCTCGTCTATCTTTCCTTAGATAAGGGGCCCAAAACTCTTCACAGTATCTTAGCTGTGGGTCTGTTAGTGCCTTACAATAATTTGAGCAAGGCTTCCCTATTTTATACACGGTCCCTTTTGAAGTAAAGACCAACATTCCATTTGCCTTCTGTTTACCCGCTGAACTTGGATGCTAGCTTTCTGAGATTTGTAGACAAGGACTCTCAAGTTGCTCTGTGCTATAGCTTCCTGTAGCCTTTCTCCACTTCAATAATATTCAGCTCCTTTAATCTTCCTGCCTCACATTTTCTCACATTATATTCCATTTGCCAAATATTACATAATGGTGTCTGTATCCCTCTGCAGACCATTTGTGTCATCCACACCATTTGCTTTCTCACCTATTTTTGTGTCATTCACAAACTTGCGACTGTACATTCACTTTCCTCATCCAAGTCATTAATGTATATTATAAATAATTGTGGCCCCAGCATTGATCCCTGTGATACTCACTCATTGGTTAGTGAAGGTTTGGATGACAGCTACTAGAAGCTGTAATCTGGAAATTAGATATTGGTCCATGTAGTTGAGGAGGTGATGACCTATTACTACTATTGCTAGGGAAAATGAGGTCTGCAGATGCTGGAGATCAGAGATGGAAATGTGTTGCTGGAGAAGCGCAGCAGGTCAGGCAGCATCTAGGGAACAGGAGAATCGACGTTTCGGGCATTAGCCCTTCTTCAGGAATGAGGAAAGTTTGTCCAGCAGGCTAAGATAAAAGATAGGGAGGAGGGACTTGGGGGAGGGGCGTCGGAAATGTGATAGGTGGAAAAAGGTCAAGGTGAGGGTGATAGGACAGATTGGGGTGGGGGCGGAGAGGTCGGGAAGAAGATTGCAGGTTAGGGAGGCGGTTCTGTTTGAGAATGTGGCTGAAGAGCTTCTGAGCAGAGGAGATGACCTGGGGGGTGCAGTGAGAGAGGGACTCACTGAAACCTTTGTAGAGAGAGAAAGAGAGCTTCTTCAAGGAAGGCATCCTTGTAAGAGGATTCTGCAATCTTCTTCCCGACCTCTCTGCCCCCACCCCAATCTGTCCTATCACCCTCACCTTGACCTTTTTCCACCTATCACATTTCCGACGCCCCTCCCCCAAGTCCCTCCTCCCTATCTTTTATCTTAGCCTGCTGGACAAACTTTCCTCATTCCTGAAGAAGGGCTAATGCCCGAAACGTCGATTCTCCTGTTCCCTAGATGCTGCCTGACCTACTACTATTGCTAGACTATTAATCCAGAAACTCAGGTAATGTTCTAGGGACCCCGGTTCAAATCCTGCCACGGCAGATGGAATTTGAATTCAATAAAAACAGAATCTGGAATAAAGAATCTACTGATGACTATGAATCTATTGTTGATCATCAGGAAAATCCATCTGGTTCATTAATGTCCTTCAGGGAAGGAAATCTACCATCCTTACCTGGTCTGGCCAACATGTGACACCAGTCCCATAGCAATGTGGTTGACTCTTAACTTCCCTCTGAAATAGCCTACTAACCATTCAGATCAAAGGCAGCTAGGGATAGACAATAAATACTGGCCAGCTAGCAACATCCCATGAGTAAATTCTAAAGAGAGGAACTCACTGATAGCAGGTTTCAATGCCTGCTGTTATTACAGAGAAGCAAGCAGATCACACTGAAGCTGCAGATCAAACTGGTAATCTATTCAGTGAAATATGATACTTATCCATGGGAGCCAAAAGGATGGTGTCAGTGCATTTTCGCATTTAATGGAACAGTAGTTCTGATCTCTTTGGGATGGTTGAAGCTAGCTCCATGATGATGCTTCACAGCAATGAAGATTGGAACCAGACCAATGCTCCACGGCAGATTCAGTGATCTCATGCTGAGGTTAAACCTCACACTATTTCAGAGTGCTGTTGGCTTATTCGTGGGTCCTAGAAATATCATCCTGTCACTGGGGACTTGGGTTCTTCCCATTTGACTTCAGATTATCCTATAAGCTAGTGTCCTAACAGAACGGATGGTTCTGACTGGATATGAAGTGGGTAGCTTCACTACTAACTCTAGTCAGCCTCTACCTGGATTCCCTGGGCTATGGAAATTAGTCAAGAAACAGGGACAGACTATTCAACCAGCAAGATTTCCCAGCTCCATTGATAGAATGTTAAACTCATGACTAATACCCACTTGCAAACTGATTATTGGAAAAAGCATGATCGTAACAAAATAGAGAGGAGTCTTTGGTTCCACGGTATTTGTCAGTTCTCTAAAACTATTCCCTGCTTTGTTCAGTCCCATTGCATGCATCATTTCTGACTATCCTTTCCTTTTCCTAATGAATATGCCTGTTTTCTGAATATCTGAGTCTCAATTTGCTCCTGAGTTGGTTGAATTGCATACATTATTACCCTGAATGGGGTGGGGGGCAAAGCAATCAAGATCCAAAATTCTGAATGTTTCTTTTAAAAGCAGGTGAACATGTGAAGCAACAATAGATTCTTTTCTCTCTCAGTTTTCATTGTTTTCTTTCCTCAGGATCTTTGGAATGATAGACAAACCCTGCCCTAAGCTCACCATGTTTTGGAATATTGAGACTATTTTACTAATTTAAAAGACTAAGATTCCCAGCTAATGTTCATTTCTGGAGACTGCAAAATCTGTCTCCGCTATGACAGGTGTAAGAAAAGGGATCAGTTTGTGGCATGCTGCAGTGCTAATGTCACTGATCGTGGGCAAGCCAGTTAAAAATGTATAAATGTAAGTCAGTGAGACACTGACAGCTCTGTTTCTGTTGCTTTCCCGAAAACCTCAGTTTTACCATCCAACATGCCATAAATTCATTCAGTCAGTGTGATCTTAGGACTTCGCTTTATTGACTTTAATGTCCCTATTAAAAGGGAAATGATAAAATAAGATTCCATAGTGTTTCATGTTGTGATCAATTGATTTTTTTAATACATTCTATGTATATAGTGTAGACCATTCTGAAAAGTTATGTGCAAAAAATCCCAACCTTGTTTGTGTTTCTTGTTTTACTTGGTGAAATATTTCCATATCTGTGAACAATTTGGAATGGTTAGTAGACTTATTGAAACATTATACATCTGCCGTGTGCTGACAGATATTAGCCATGACATATTCTTGTTTTAATAACAGCGAATGGCAGAACTGAACAAGTTCACCTTTGAAAACAAGGAGCAAGAGTCTGTATCTGATGACGAGACTGAAGTGACTAAAGACCTAACTGAAGACCAAGCAGAGACTGTGGATCTGACCGTGATTAAGATGACCAGTCCTGAACTGATTGTGAGACAAGTGCGGGTTGTGGATGCAGAAGGGAACCTCAAGGTTGTTTACCCAGCCAAAACTGACTTAAATGTGGATGCCCATAATGTAACTGTAATCCGATAGTTCCCCCACACAATTTCTGCCACAATTTTGCACTATTTACATTTGGGTTTCCATTTTTTTTTTAAATAGTTGTATAATTAATACATTTTCTCTTGAAGCTGCTGATTTTGACTGGAATACTTCCTGGTCTCTCTGTCTCCTTAACTAATTGGCTACTATTCATCCAGTGGCAACTGTACAACTACAGCGGATGTCACACCAGGCTGTAAACCATGTTCAGCATTGTTTTCACCCATCTCCTCTAGATTGTACATTTGTATTGACTGTTTAGTCTCAAAAAGAAGTCTGTTTATTTGCATGAACCAGAAGAGAGTGGAGGGAACACTCCTGACTATACAACATGGATCTTGAGAGGAGGGAGGGAGAGAGCAAAAATAAGCAATATTCCAATGTAGTAGAACTCAGTAACATAAACCCAGGAAGCTTCAGCAAACGGGGACACCTTAGTCATCCGTGGAACAAGCAAAGTATTTCAACAAAACACTGTTCCAGTTTCCTCTCCTGGTTTTGTAAATAAATGGCAACAGTATTCTGCCAACATTGTTAAAAATGCTCAATTAATGTTACTGCCGTTGTACAGCTTTCAAACATAATCTGATGTAGTTACTCATTCATTTTATCATTCTTAAGCTCCATCCTTTCAGTTCCTTGCTTCAGAAATTGATGCTGAGTAAAGTTGTACCTTTGGTCTGTTCCTGCAGCGTTTAACAATGCCAGCATTTCTGTTTGAAGGAGCTAGATTGGTGGTGATGTCATGGAATGAAAAGCTAAATGGCATGAATGTTAAAATAAATCCATTCTGGTTTTGCTGTGTGTATTAATAAGCCCATGCTGGAAATAAAACAGGCACCATTGTTAAATTCTGTGTCTAGATTCATTTAAGTATTCTGTGTCATTGTGAAGTCAGACTGACTTATGAATATTAATTTGTTCCACTGTCACATACCCATTATCCAGAATTACCTCTACCACCACAGAGTGACTCCTCATTATTAATCACAGAAATGTTACAACACAGAAAGAGACCTTTCAGCCCATTGTACCTGCGCCAGTTCTGTTACCTGCTGTCAATCTCCTGACTTTCCCCTGTATCCCTACCCACTATTTCTATTCAATAATTCTCCAATGCCCTCTTGAATGCTTCAATTCAATCTGCCTCCACCACATTTTCAGGCAGTGCCTTCTGTTCCCTAACTACGAAGTACAAGTCTTACTATCTGCGGACGGAGAATGTAAAATTGTTTTGGAAGGTATTATTTAAGTACACATATGGTCAGGTAAATTCAGGAGTAACTCTGATGCACCTGAGTCTCTGACAGTCCATTAATAAAGGTGTGAGATTAGATTACTTACAGTGTGGAAACAGGCCCTTCGGCCCAACAAATCCACACCGACCCTCCGAAGAGCAACCCACTCAAACCCATTCATCTAACACTTACTCCTTCACCTAACACTATGGACAATTTTGCATGGCCAATTCACCTACCGTGCACATTTTTGGACTGTGGGAGCACCCAGAGAAAACCCACGCACGGGGAGAATGTGCAAACTCCACACAGACAGTTGCCTGAGATGGGAATTGAACCCGAGTCTCTGGCGCTGTGAGGCAGCAGTGCTAACCACTGTGCCACCGTGCTGCCCATCCCAATCTGACCTAGTCCAATTTGCCAGCATTTGGCCCATATTTGTCTAAACCCTTCCTAATGATATGTGAGGGTTAATAAGTTGGGATGAAGGAGGAAATAGTTTTATATTACATTATAGTTGAGAATATTTAAAATCCAGTAATGTTATTGCAACAATTCCAATTATAGACAGTATATGAAATAAGGTAAATGAGCTGGTAGTGCAGATGGACATTATCAGGTATAATGTTGTCGGTATCACAGATGTGGCTGCAATGGGATCAGGTCTGGGAATTAAATACCTAAGGAGACACGTCCTATTGAGATGACAGGCCGAGGGGCCAAGGTTGCTTTATGAGTGAAAAATGAAATTAACTCGATAGCAAGAAGTAATATCGATTTGCAAGGTGTAGAATCTGTGTGCATAGAGTTGACCTGCGAAAGAGAAGACCCTGATGAGGGTTATGTCCAGGCCTCCTAGTACTGGTCAGGATGTGGGCAAGAAAATAAAATCAGGAGTTAGAGATGGCGTGTAATCGGGAGGTGGGGGGGATCTTCAATATGGAGGTGGACTAAGAAAATCTGGCTGGTAGTGGATCTCAAAAGGAATTTGTGGAATGTCTACAAAATGGTTTTTGGAGCAGCTTGTGGTAGAGCCCACATCGGAACAGGCAATTATGGTCATACAGCATGGAATCAGACCTTTCGGTGCAACTCATATGCACTGACCAGACATCCCAGTCTGACCTAGTCTCATTGCCGGCATTTGGCCCATATTCGTCTAAACCCTTCCTAATGATATCCCTATCCAAATGCCTTTTCAATGTTGTAATTTCACCAGCCTCCATCACTTCTTCTGGCAGCTCATTACACTACCCTCTGTGTGAAAACCTTACACCCCCAGATCTTTTTTAAAATCTTTCCTCTCTCACCTCAAGCCTATGCGCCCTAGTTTTGGATTCCCCCACCCTAGGGAAAAGACCTTGTCTATTCACCCTGACCATGCCCTTCATGATTTTATAAACCTCTATAAGGTCACCCCTCAGCCTCTGACATTCCAGGGAAAATAGTCCCATCTTATTCAGCCTCTCCCTATAACCCAAACCCTCCAACCCAGACAACGTTCTTGTAAGCCTTTTCTGCACCCTCTCAAGTTCAACAACTTCCTATAGAAGGGCAACCAGAATTGTACGCAGTACTCTGAAAATACCTCATCAATGTCCTGTCAAGCTGCCATATGTCATCCAAGGTCTATGTGTACTGAGGCAGACTTGATTAGGGAGCTTAAGAGGAAGGAACTTCTAGGAGGCAGTGACCATAGTCAGATAGAATTCACCCTGCAATTTGAGAGAAAACTAAATCAGATGTAACAGTATAACAGTTCAGTAAAGATAACCACCAAGACATGAGGGAGGAGCTGGCCAGAGTTGCTTGGAAGAGTAGCTTAGCAGGGAAAGAGGATGGAACTGCAAGGGGTTCTGGGGTAATTCGGGAGGTACAGCAGAAATTCAACCCAAGGAAGAAGGAACAGGAGAGGACGAGGCAACCATGGGTAACAACAGAAGTTAAGAACAACGTAAAAATAAAAGAAAAAGCCTTGGGAAGCCCTTAAAAACCACCAGAGAGTAAAAACGTAATAAAGAGGAAGTAGATGAAATATGAGAATAAGCTAACTGGAATATAAAAGATGTTTGCAAGAGTTTTTTAAAAGATATCTATAAGAGAAGAGAGAGGCAAGAGTGGACATTGGTCTGTTGGTAGATGAGGCTGGAGAAGTAGTAACAGGAATCAAAAATAGGGGAACTGATTAGCTACTTTGCATCAGTTTTCACAGTGGAAAACACCAGCAGCATATCAGAACTTCAAGACAGTCAGGGGGCAGAGGTGGGTGCAATGGCCATCACTAAAGAGAAGCTGCTAGGGAAAGTGAAAGGTCTGAAGATGGATAAATCATGTAGACCAGATGGACTGCATCACAGAGTTCTAAAAGAGATAGCTGAGGAGACTGTAGAGGCATTGGTGGTGATCTTTCAGGGATCACTGGTATCAAACAGGAATGCCAAAGGACCGGAAAGTAGCTAACATAATACCCCTGTTAATAAGAGAGGGAGGCAGAGACAGGAAATTATAGGTCGGATGGCCTGACCTCCATAAGATTTTAAAGTCTCATGAAGGATGAGATTGTGGAGTACTTGGAAGTGCATAGTACAATAAGGCTGAGTCAGCACAGCTTTGTCAAGTGGCAGTTATGCCTGTCAAATCTGTTAGAATTCTTTGAGGGGGTAACAAACAAGTTAGACAAAGGGCAGCCAGTGAACATGATTGATTTGGATTTCCAGAAAGCCTTTGGCAAGGTGCCACACAGGAAGCTTCTAAATAAGATAAGAGCCCATTGTGTTAGGGCAAGGTGCTGGCATGGATGGAGGATTGGCTAACTGGCAGAAAGCAGAGAATGGGGATAAAGGGGTCTTTATCAGGATGGCAGCCAGTGAGTAGTACTGGGTCTGTACTCAATGGAGTTTAGAAGGATGAGTGGGGGTCTAATTGAAACTTGAGAGACCTGGATAGAGTGAACATGAAGATGTTGTTTCCACTGGTAGGAGAGACTAGGACCTGAGGGCACAGCCTCAGAGTGAAGGGACAACTCTCTAGAACTGAGATGAGGTATTTCATCAGCGACAGGGTTGTGAATCTGTAGAGCTCGTTGCCACTGAAGGCTATAGAGGCCAAATCATTGAGTGTATTTAAGACAGAGATAGATACGTTTTTGATTGGTAAGGGGATCAAAGGTTATGGAGAGAAGACAGGAGAATATCAACCATGATCAAATGGCGGAGCAGACTCGATGGGCCAAATGGCCTAAAGACTTCTGCATCTTATGGTCTTATTTTTGTAAATCAGCTCTCTCATCACGTTTCTCCTGCAATGTTTGCTCTGCTTTTTGTGGAATTGTTAACTTTTTTACTGAGTTGTGATCCCATTCCTCCTGAGTAGGACCTCAACTTCAGTGTATCATTACCCTGGTTGACTGCATAGAACATCAAGGCCAAGCCTGAACCCAAACACACATTTGACCAAACAAAACCTATGGTGAACTGAGTTGAGGAATGGAAACCCAGAGTGCTCACTACTGACCTGTAGCCACGAGAGTATCTCTGTTCCACCAGCTAAGGACTAATCTCCTGATCAGCCGTTGGGCACAGCATCTTTCTGAACTTTATTACTCAGCTATTAACAAGATAAAATCAGGGACCATTAAATGGCTAGCTGTAAATGTAAACAGTGTTTATTGCTCCTGAAGGAAACCCTCCCAGACACAACAAGAATCTACCAATTCCAAACAGACGGTCACCCAAGGCTGGAATCAAACTGAGGTCCCTGGTGCTGTGAGGCAGCAGTGCTAACCACTGAGCCACCATGCCACCCATCTTATAATGTATTAAATCAGCTGGCCCAAACCTGCCAAAACAAGTTTCTAGGGACAGGTTGAGAACAAAATAGATGTATGTTTGCAAGATATTGCACTATAAAAACTTAAAAAGACTTTCCGGTGAAGATATCTCATTTGCATAATTTATGTACTGCTGCCCTTTACATCTGTTGCATGTATCAAAGTGCTTTATGCCCAATGAAGTGATTTTCGATTATTGTCATTTATTGTGACAGAAGCATGGCAGCCAATAGGTGCACTACATATACTGTAATTCATGAAGCAGTATGTCAGGTTGGTGAGTGTTACTGCCTGTGAGCTGGGACTTGTGCTGATGAAGGTGCCTGTAGTTCTCTAATGATGCCAAAGTTTATTTTAACTTCTGACTTTAATTCATTAATTACTTACCCATGCACTATTCCTACATCTAGTAGCAGAAGCTGATTATTTAAGACTCCAGCTTAAGATAAACTCTCAAGGTAAACTTGCAGGTTGAGTCAGTAGTTAGGAAGGCAAATGCAATGTTGGCTTTATTTTGAGAGGACTTGAATATAAAAGCAGGGATGTACTTCTGAGGCTCTATAAGGCCCTTGTCAGGCCACATTTGGAGTATTGTGCATAGTTTTTAATGGTTTCTGATTTTATCTCCCCACATCTGGGTGGATTTCCTCTGGGTGCTCTTGTTTCATCCCACAGTTCAAAGATGTGCAGGTTAGATGGATTGGCCGTGGGCAATGTGGGGTGATAGGAATAGGGTGAGAGGTGTGATGCTCTTCAGAGGTTTGGTGCAGATTTGATGCAGACACTGACTGACTGCATATACTCAGCTTCGGAGAAGTGAGGGAAGCAGGAGAGAGGGCACAGCCTGACTCAAGAGCTTCTTGTCCTCATTGGCCAAAGACATGGCTTCAGGAATGATCATGCTGAGTCACATCAGGACAGACAAGTCATGAAGTCTGCCTGACAACATCATTATTCCAAATGACTAGTGATGATATTGACCACAGCAATGTTAGTGACCACACCAATGAGAATGTCAAGGAATACAAGGTCGGTCACAGCTACAAACCTTAATAATGAGAGTGCACAATGCAGAAAGCAGACTGAACAGATTTGGGCAAACAGTGAATGAAGAGGTGGACACAACTATGAATCAGCAAATTTGAGGGGACTGGAGTTGGGGCTGTGCTTAGATCATGGAGGGACTACAGATTCCTGGAGCGAGATGGTGGGACACAATTTTCAAAGTGTGGAAGAACAAGGCTTGAGGAAATCGAATCTTTGGCAATGTCAGAGAGCATTGGACCAAAGATACCTTGCATTGAGAAAAGTTCAGGCACTTCTGAGATGTGGCATAAGAAAGAAATGAGACTGATGAAGCAGAACAGAAGTATCTGGAGACAACCAACTGGATTGTGTCACTCTGAGACAGAATCCATCAATGCCTCATTCATTGTGTTGGTGACAACATTTGAACAGCTTGAACATGAAGCCAACTGTAAAATGATTTTCTGGAGCATTGTACCATCATCCCTGGTAGATGGAAGGATGCCAATGCAAATTGCCAGAGCAATGTACTCAATTCATTTTGAGATAATTATCCAAGGGAGAATTAGTGCTCATTCCTCAATTATTCTGTGCAGCCTGTAATGACAGGGTATTTCAGATTATTTGGTGAACAGGGATCAGAGCTAATCTTGAAAAGCCTCCAAAATTAACTCTCTAATTTACTTCACATGCAAATATTAATTAGAATTTGCACAAAAGCCATATTGTTGAGGCTTCTGATTTATTTCAATGCGACATTTCATCAGCGATTTGAATAACCTGTAATAGGTGAGATTTTACACCTTCACGAGAGTGATCATTAACAGTTTAAACTCTAGTTGCTGGACATAGCTTTTCAGAAACACTTGCTGGTAACTCCTGGGATATGATAAATATTTTATTAATTACCCTAACTGTCACCACTACTTAACCCCTGCTGTTTCTGTGTTGAGATTACTATAGAGTGAAGCATCTCAAAAGATGTTTTTAAAACGTGCTTGCTCAGTATTCCTAGAGACTGCAATGCTTTAGAATGCAGAACTAATTCTGTTGCTGTGTTAATTGCAAAGCTACTAATAGTAACAGTAACATTTTCTGAAAGAAATTACCAATATTGAATGTGCAGGGGTTGCTCACCTTATTTTCTCTATTTATCTAGAATTATGGACTGATTCCAACAGAGAAGGAGGCCATTCATCCTATCGAGTCTGTGCTGGTTCTCTTCAGAATGGCTTAGTCAGTTCCACTCTCCAGTATTTCCCACTGTTCCAAGGTCCTTTTTTGTTTGTAGTGTTCACCCACAATCTTTCAGATAGTTGTGATTGGATTTGTCTCCATCACACCCTCAGGCAGCACATTCTACATCTGAATCACCTGCTCAGTGAAAAAAAGAGTTTTTACCTCATGTCACAATTGGTTCTTATGACAGTCACCTCAAACCACAGTGTCCTCTGGTGGGTGAGCCTCAGTTTCCCTCCACCTACTCTGGCTAGACCTCTCATGATTTTTGAAGACTTCCTTCCTTCATTCCTGAGTCTACAGAATCTTGGAAGGTCATCACCAATGCATCAACTATCTCTACAGCTCGATCCTTCAGCACTTTGGGATGTAGATGTACATCCTTCCAAGTGATGCTATTTCCTTTAACTCCTCGTTCTCCCAAATCACTTTCATTTCTAGGTTAAAACAATGACTGCAGATGCTGGAAACCAGATTCTGGATTAGAGTGGAGCTGGAAAAGCACAGCAGTACAGGCAGCATCCGAGGAGCAGGAAAATCGACGTTTCAGGCAAAAGCCCTGCCTCTATACTTGGATTTCTTGTCCTGGGCAATTTCTTGCATCTTTCTCAGTGAAAAAAAAATGACATAACCATTTAATTTCTCTGCTATTTCTCTATTCCCTATTATGAAATTCCCTTGTATTGTAATAGACCTATATTCCTTTTTACCAAACACTTCCATTTTATTTACCTTATGGAAAATCGTAGAGTTTGTTTTTATATTGTTGCTGGATTGTAGTCCTCTTGAATTCTCCCTTTCCATATCAGTTTCTTGGTCCTCTTTTGCTGCATTCTAAAAATCTTCGAATTCTCAGATTTGCTGCTATTTTTCTGGTAACTTTATCAGTCTTTTCTTTTAATCTTATACAACTTCCTTTGTTAGCCATGATTGATTGACCTTTTTAAGTTCTTGAAAGATTTATTGTTGCTGTAAATTTTGCAATAGTTCTTTAAAATCTGCCCATTGCCCATGTAGATTCATGCCTTTTCATGCCAATCCACCTCAGCCAACTTGTGTTCCAGACCTTCATAATTCCCATCAATCAAATTTAACACCCTCGCTTCACATTGAATTACATAACGTAAAATTCTATCATTTTATGATCCGTCATGCCAAAAGACTGTTTTTTACAACAAATTAGTTAATTTGACCTTTTTATTACATCAGACCTGAAAATGTGTTGCTGGAAAAGCGCAGCAAGTCAGGCAGCATCCAAGGAGCAGGAGAATTGACGTTTCGGGCATGAGCCTGAAACGTCAATGAAGGGCTCATGCCCGAAACATCGATTCTCCTGCTCCTTGGATGCTGCCTGACCTGCTGCGCTTTTCCAGCAACACATTTTCAGCTCTGATCTCTAGCATTTGTAGTCCTCACTTTCTCCTTTTTATTACATCATACAAGATCTATAATAGCATGTTCTGTAGCTGGCTCTCAACACGTTACTCTAGAAAACCATCCTAACACACTCCAGAAACTAGTCCTCCACAGCTCCAGAGCTCAATTATTTATCCAGTCTATGTGTTGATTTATGTCACCATGAAAACGGTGTTGTCCATGCAATGTGCTTCCTTCATCTACTGATTAATACCATGCCCTACATTATTTGGTGGTCTAAAGCATTTGCTAAGGTGCAATATCAAAGATTATTGAAGAAAATAAAAGGTCACGGTATTATGAGTATGGTATTAGCATGGATAGAAGATTGGGTGGCTGACAGAAAACAGAGTGTGTGCATAAGTGAGTCTTTGATTGACAGGATATGAAGACCCTACTGGGGTCTGTGCTGGGGCCTCAGCATTTTACAATTGACATCAATGAGTTAGGTGAGGGGAGTGAAGGGGTGGCTGCTAAATTCACGGATTGTATCAAGATAGGTGGGAGAGTATGTTGTGAAAGCATAAGGAAGCTGCAGTCAGATATAGACAGGTTGAGTCAGTGGGCAAAATCTGGCAGATGGAGTATATTGTGGGGCAATATGAGCTTGTTCATTTTGAAAGAAAGATTAATAAAGTGTTATTTAAATGGAGAAAGAATTCTGAGGAACAGAGGGATTTAGATGTTCTGGTGTATGAGTCACAAAAAGCACAAAGTCAGTTTGCAGGTACAACATATCATCGCAAAGGCTAATAAAGTCATAGAGATGTACAGCATGGAAACAGACTCTTCGGTCCAACCCGTCCATGCTGACCAGATATCCCAACCCGATCTGGTCCCACCTGCCAGCACCAAGCCCATATCCCTGCAAACCCTTCCTATTCATAAACCCATCCAAGTGTCTTTTAAATGCTGTAATTGTACCAGCCTCCACCACTTCCTCTGGCAGCTCATTCCATACACGTACCACCCTCTGCTTGAAAAAGTTGCCTTTTAAGTCCCTTTTATATCTTTCCCCTCTCACCCTAAATCTATGACCTCTAGTTCTGGACTCCCCCACCCCAGGGAAAAGACTTTGTCTATTTATCCGACCAATGCCTCTCATAATTTTGTAAACCTCTATATGGTCACCCCTCAGCTCCGATGCTCCAGGGAAAACATCCCCAGCCTGTTCAGCCTCTCCCTGTAGCTCAAATCCCCCAACCCTGGCAACATCCTTGTAAATCTTTTCTGAACCCTTTCATGTTTCACAACATTTTTCTGATAGGAAGGAGACCAGAATTGCACACAATATTCCAACCGAGGCCTAACCAATGCCCTGTACAGCCACAACATGACCTCCCAACTCCTGTAGTCAATACTCTGACCAATAAAGGAAAGCATACCAAACGCCTTCTTCACTATCCTATCTACCTGTGGCTCCACTTTCAAGGAGCTATGAACCTCCACTCCAAGGTCTCTTTGTTCAGCAACACTCCCCAGGACCTTACCATTAAGTGTATCAATCCTGCTAAGATTTGCTTTCCCAAAATGCAGCAACTCGCATTTATCTGAATTAAACTCCATCTGCCACTTCTCAGCCCATTGGCCCATCTGGTCAAGATCCTGTTGTAACCTGAGATAACCTTTTTTGCTGTACACTACACCTCCAATTTTGGTGTCAAGGGAGGTTACCAGGAAGAATACCTGAAATGAGTGGGTTGCTTTATGAGACTCCCTCCCCACAGGAGGAGTGAGGAATGATTTGATTGAATTGTATAGGAACTTGAATGGCCAGGAATCGAGGGATGTGAAAAGGATGTCTTTTTTCTTTGGGTGAGTCCAGAACTAGGGGCACTATTTTAAATTAAGGGTCACTCTCTCAGGACAGGGATGAGACTAATTTTTTTTGTCTCAGAGGGTTACGTGACTTTGGAATTCTGCCTCAGAAGGTAGTGGAAGTGGGTCATCGAATATTTTGAATGCAGTGGTGGATAGACTCTTGTTGGGCAGGGAATGAAAGGTTGACAGGAACATGGATTTGTATTTTGTATGTTTGAATGTTCCTGTGTTCTTCCCAATTGCTGCAGCAGCAGCTAGCTCACCTACAGGAATCAAGCTGCTCTCATCTCAATGGTTAACTACCCAGCAGGCTGTGCAATTAGCTGTTTGGCTCTCTTCCTTAATGTCTCCCTTGAAAAGGTTACAAATGAAACATATTTCAGTGTGTTCTATCAGGACATGACTGTCGTAAATAGAGGAAGTTGGGTTTGCAAAGAGCAGCACCCAACAGAGAAGCTCTTTGTGCTACAGAGTCCTAGATCACCAGTCATGTTTGACATTCACTGTTCTCAGAGGTGTGAAACTTTGCATCCTGACATGATTCACAACTCATTTGTAAAAATCTGTTAATGGTTTGGTGTTAAATAAGAATATCATGTTTTGTGATGCTGGCCTTTCTGACATTTGTATCCTGGGACTCTTTAACTAAATGGCAACTCATCAACCATTGGGTCAATTTTATATATTCTGTAATCACACCAAATTGGCCTTTAAAGACACTCTTGAAAGAAAGTTCCTTTACTCCAGAGAAATTGTAGGAGAAAGTGAGGACTGCAGATGCTGGAGATCAGAGCTGAAAATGTGTTGCTGGAAAAGCACAGCAGGTCAGGCAGCATCCAAGAAGCAGGAGAATCGACGTTTCGGGCATGAGCCCTTCCTGCCCGAAACGTCGATTCTCCTGCTCCTTGGATGCTGTCTGACCTGCTGTGCTTTTCCAGCAACATATTTTCAGCAGAAATTGTAGAAGTCTAGATCTGCCCAGGATTTCAGTTCACCCTGTCCCAGGTCTGTAGGATGTTCATGTATACAGTTGGGTGTTGGAGGTCATTGTGAAGCCATTCTGTGACAGACCAGCAGGGTAGAAAATTCCTTCTTCCAAAGGAACGCCTGCTGGTTTCATCCAGTTACAAGGGGGTGGTAAGTGGGAAAGAGATGGAGAACGGGGATGTAGCGGGTTAATGTTTTGATTGTGGTCCATGGATTGATAGGATCACAGCTTTGAAGTGATCATTGGGCAGTTGGTATTTGAGAAATGGTGATGAGAAAATTCCAAAATGTGGAGTATGTGTTTAAATTACCTTCTGAATTGTAAAGGAAGGAGAACAGATTATGAATACTCTGATGATCATTTGTAAAATCCCCCCATTACACTTTAGTTGCTTTTTAAAACTGATTTGAGTTATATTTTTCCCTAAAGTTGTTGGGCTACAATCAGGACTTGGGCTGAGGTAAAAATGTCCTTTGATTTCTTGTTGCATGAACACATTTCTTCCTGCTGCAAAATATATTTTCCGAGCTGTAGCTTTGTGCTTGCATTTCTGTGCATGTAATAGTTTGTTTGTTTGAGTACAGGGGTAGCAAGTCTTGTATCATTATCTAGAACCATGGTTTGTGCTGTGTGCAGGTTTGGTCCCTTTGCTTTAAGGATATTATTGCTGTAAAGGGAACAAAGATTCACCAGCCTTGTTCCAGGGATAATGGGACTGGACTATGGTGAGGGTTTGAACAAACTGGACTCTATCCTCCAGAGCTTTGAAGAATGGGAGGTGGTCTCATTTGAATTTTGTGAAATTCACAAAGAAATACACAGGGTAGATGCAGCTAAGATATTTTCCCCAGGCTGGGGGGATCTAGAACCATGGGACACAATTCCAAAATAAGGGGAAAGCCACTTGGATCTTAGATGTGGGAAATTGTTTTTGCCAAGAGGGTTATGAATCTTTGGAATTGTCAAACCCAGAGGGCTGTGGAAGCTTCAGCTTTTGAGTTTATTTAAAGGAGAAATCTAAATACTAATGACATGAAGGGAATGGGGATAGTGTGAAAAAAGGACATTGAAGATGATTGGCCATGTTCACATTGAATGGTGAAGCAGGTTCAATGGGCTGAATGGCCTGTTCCTGTGTTTCTTTCTTCTTATGTTCAAATCATTAATCTAACATCCCATGGTACTTTCCCACAGGAAATTCTACAGCTGTAAAAGAAGAAGGATTAAGTGGGAATTTTTCCCTCTGCCACTCACAGCTGACAGGTGGAACATAACAGTTCCTGGGACTTTGTCAGTAAGCTGGAATTTATAACATCAGATCCCCAGAAAAAGACAATTCCAGGTTCAGAAACAGAGATGGAAATGAGGAGCTCTGCATGGGGGAGAAATATAGATATCAGTGGTCACTGTAACAGCAATTCACGCAAAGCAAATTTGACAACAACCAGATAATGTCCTTCTCTTGCAATTTTAGTTGAACAATAAATGTTGGACACAACACCAAGCTGCTCCCTCTCTGTTCTTCTTCATCATCCCTCTTAGAGAAGAGGCAGGATCTTAGAAAGATGACCCCTCCAGTAGTGCAGCACTCATTCAGTACTGTACTGACGTTCAGTCTACACTATGTCGTCCATTCCTTGAATGGGACTTCAACTCCCCCAAACCATATCCCCCCACCCCCCCCCCCCCCGCTAAGTTTTTGACTCAGACACTGAGCCACGTCTGCCACAGTAACAACAATTCACGAGAGACAGGGCTCTTCCTGATAAGTGACAGCTCTGATGTTCTGATATTCTAGATTGCTCAAGTTATCTGACACCTACCAACTAGAAGGCATTACAGCATGCAAAGATGAACCTTTTAAATCCAAAGAAAGGAGAATGAAATTAAACAGACTTTCATATGATCTCAATATCAGATTACTTTTTCTATAACTGGAATCCTGTGAGGCTAGTATAGATTAATTTCCTCATAATAAAAGTACTACTTACAGCACAATGAGTTTAATGTTGATAATTGAGGTAATTGCAGCTAAACACTCTGGCAATGAGCCTAGAACATTTTGTATTCACTTGTTCCTCTTAGTACAATCTGCCTTTGTGTCTTACAGCTAAAAAAAATTTACAAATGTTTAGGTGAAGCATCAGGCAAAAGAAGGATTTCAATAAGTAAAATGATCTAACTCTTTTCAAAATTTATTTTTGATAAGCCTCTTTGTTTTCCAGAAGTAAATAACTTGTCTGAACCTTTACATAGAAGCTCCCCAAATTGGGGAGGGCAGGCCCCAACTTGCATGGTGAGCAGAACTGTTGGTGTTATATACTCTAAAGCCAAAATGATCACAGTGGAGCGCTGCCCGAGTTATAACAACTGTAATTCTGCTCCCACAGTCCCCTGCTCCCACATAGGTGGATATACCAACATAGCAACAAGGAACAAGAGGAGGCCATTTGGCCCTTCGAGCTCACTCTGCCATTCCATAACATCATGGCTGATCTGATGTTATCTTCAACTCCACATTCCTAGATATCTTCCGATAATCTTTCAGCCTCTTGATCATCCCCTCTGCCTTAAAAATATTTAAAGATTCTACCTTTTGAGGAAGGGAATTCCAAAGACTCGAACCCTCTAAAATATTTCCTCATCTCTGTCTTAAATGGGCGCCCCCTTATTTTTAACCAGTGACCACCTAATTCTACATTATCTGCCAAAAGGAAACATCCTTTCAACATCCATTCAGTCAGGTTCTCTCGATTTTAAATGTTTTAATTGAATCATGATGTGGGGTTATAGTGGGAAATAATACGTGAAGTATTGTTTTAAACAGTGTTCCTTTATATTCCACAATTTGACAAAACGCAAATGTTTTTAACTCTGCTCTTACATCTGAAAAGTAGTCTAAATGACATAATTGTGAAGGGGCTACAAGGACAGAGATCTGTGTTTTTATGTAGACAAATCATAGAAAGAGCAGGACAGATTGAGAAAGCTGTTAAGTAGGTGTATGGGGTCCTAGGCTTTGGTTAAATGGGAATAGAGTACAAAAGAAGAAAGTCATAAAGAAATGAAAACAACAAATGCTAGAGATCATAGCAGGTCAGGCAGCACCCATGGAGAGAGAGAGAGAGCAAGCTGACATTTCAAGTATAGGTAACCCTTCATCAGAGCTGAAATGGTGTGGGGGTGGGGGGCAGTATTTATGCTGTAGTTCAGGGGAGGGTGGTGGCTGGGGTAGTGGGTTTCGGGGGGCGTTGGTGGAGAAAAGATGTTAGTAATTTACATTAAGTAATTGGAATGTGAGAATGGAAGAACTATAGTGTGCCTCCTGCCAGACTTGAAAGGGCAGGATGTGGGATGGGGGAAGGGAGGACATGATAACAAACTAAAAGGGAGGTGGTTCACAATTTAAAGGTGTTGAACTCAGTAAGTCCAGAAAGCTATAAAATGCCTAGTCTGAAAATGAGATGTTGTTCCTTCAGTTTGCACTATATTATGTTTAATCAAAGTCATAATGAAACTTTATTAGATTACTTACAGTGTGGAAACAGGCCCTTCGGCCCAACAAGTCCACACCGCCCCGCTGAAGCGCAACCCACCCATACCCCTACATTTACCCCTTACCAAACAATTTAGCATGGCCAATTCACCTGACCAGCACATCTTTGGACTGTGGGAGGAAACTGGAGCACCCGGAGGAAACCCATGCAGACACAGGGAGAACGTGAAAATCCACACAGTTAGTCGCCTGAGGCGGGAATTGAACCCGGGTCTCTAGCGCTGTGAGGCAGCAGTGCTAACCACTGTGCCACTGTGCCGCCCACATGAAGCATGCACTAGAATGTAGTGTTCAATTTTCAGCAGCACTCTTTGGAAAAAGTGTCAAGGACTCAAGGATTTACAGTGGGATGCAGAGGATATTTCCTGGATTCTCACTGGGGAGAAGGAACTTCACTTATTCAGAGAGACTGGAGAAGCTGAGGTCATTCTCCTTAGAGCAAAGCAACTCAAGAAGAGATTTGATCGAAGCATTCAAAGTCCTGAAGGATTTTGATCAAGTAAATAAAGCCAAACTGGTTGCAGTGGTAGAAAAGTTGGAAACCAGATTGACGAAAGAGCCAGCAGCAACATGAAGAAACATGTCCTATGCAGGAAGTTGTTGTGATGTGGAACATATTGCCTGAAAGGTCAATGGAAACACATCGAATAAGAACTGTCAATGGCAAAATACTTCAAAGGATTCCAGAACTATGGGGAAAAGAGCAGGGGGGTGAGACTAATTGGATGGCCCCAGCAAAGAACTGGTTTGGACTCAGTTGTGAAGGACCAGATGATCTCCTTCATTATTTATTCTTTGCTTCATTATTCTTTGATTCAATTAATCTTCTTCATTTTTCTTCTTGAGCTCCTGATTGGTATCCAATGTTTGTCCTCCCAATATTAAATACCTTTGTTTCAGTGCAGGGTGTGTCAGGGAAATGCAAGGTGCTGACTCATTAACCATTGATTATTTCCATTCCCATTCTTTGAGAAGGTCACTCAGCCAGGGGTGTGAACCTGGAGGGCTGACTGCCAGTAATAAAAGCAGAGGCTTCCTAATTAACTGCACTGAGGCACAAAGCCTAATTTATTCAATCTTTATATGCAATTGTTCTCAACTCAACAAAAAAATGGAAAATTCCATAATGAATTATTGTATTATGTACAAGATTAATGCAATCTACATCTCTATTGCTGGGTGAATATTAATGGCTTCTTAAATCTATAATTTCATGGTGTTTTTGACAATAAACATTGAAAACCTTGAAAATAATTTACCGTCTTGGATTGAAGACAATTCTTACCTACACTTTGTTACAAAAGCACAATTGCAGAGGCAGGAAATCTGAAGTCAAAACAGAAAATGCCAAAAGTACTCAGCTGGTCAAACAGCATCTATGGAGACAGAAACAGAGTTTATGAAAGATCTGAAACATAACAGACCAGGCAACTATGGCCTAAGAACTAAAATTGACAGTTAACTGTCCATGCTGTATCTCCATATCAGCAATCACCTGACCAATCATCATCCTTTTCTCATGCTGGACAAATTGACATCCTTTTTAAAGTCTGTTTCTTATTCCTCGTCCTGATCAGTGCAAGACAAACAGCTTCAACTTCTGATTTTTTTTTTTAGCAATGTTTGCATTCTGAATAACCAAGCAATTATTTAAACTTACTTTCTTATAAAACAACATCCATTCTTGCTTAGTTTTGTACATACGCTAAACACTAACCATGAAACTCATTTGTTGTTTTAAATTTCTAGCTCCCTTTTATGTAACTATTTAGAACTGATCCAATCACACACACACCCCTGCCCCCTCTCCCCCATGCCTCCCCACCCCATCATGGGAACTTAGAGTCATAGACTCACACCACACATAGACAGACCCTTCAGCCCAACCAGTCCACACCAACCGTGTTTGCAAACTAAACTAATCCCACCTGCCTGCATTTGATCCATATCCGTGCAAAACTTACCTACTCATGTCCTAATCCAAATGTCTTTTCAACGTTGCAACTGTACCTGCATCCAAAACTTTCTTTAGCAGTTCATTCTACACTCTGTAAAAACGTTGCCCATCTTGTCCTTTTTAATCCTTCTCCTCGCACCTTAAAAATATGCCCCCTAGTTCTGAACTCCCCTACCTTAGGGAAAAGACCCTTGTCATTCATTTTATCTATGCACCTCATAATTTTATAAACCTCAATAAGGTTACCCCTCAAGCTCCTATGCTCCAGTGATAAAAGTCCCTCACTTTCCAGTCTATTTTTATACCTCAAACCCTCCATTCCAGGCAACATCCTGGTAAATCTCTCCAGTTCAATAATATCCTTCCTATAACAGGGCAATCAGAACTGGATACAGTATTCCAGAAGAGGCTTCACCCATGTCCTGTGCAACCTGAATGTGACATCCCAACTGATGTACTCAAAGGTCTGAACAATGAAAACAAGCATGCTAAATGCCCTCTTAACCACCCTGTCTACCTGTGACGCAAATTTTAAAGAATTACATACCTGAACCTTTAGATTTCTCTGTTCTACAATACTAACCAGGGCCATTAATTGTATAAGTCCTGCCTTGGTTTGTATTATCAAAGTGCAATACCTCACATTTATCCAAATTAAACTCCATCTGCCACTTCTCAGTCCATTGACCCAATTGATCAAGATCTCTATATACTCTTAGGCATCATACTGTCCATCATACCACCAATCTTGGTGTCATCTGCAAACACATGCCTCCTACATTTATATAAATGCCAAACAAAAATGGACTGATCCTTGTGGTCACAGGCCTCCAGTCCAAAAGCAACCCGCCAACACCACCCTCGATCTCCTACCATAAAGCCAACTTTGTAACCAATTGGCAAGCTTACCTGTGACTCCATATAATATAACTTTACTAATCAGTATATCATACAAAACCTTGTCAAAGGCTTTACTGAAGTCCAAGTAAACAACATCCATCACTCTGCCCTCATCAATCTTTTTGGTTACTTAATTTAAAAATTGAGACATGATATTTTTCTTCACATAAAACCATGCTCACTATCCCACATCAATCCCAAATCAATCCTTGCTTCTCCAAATACATGCAAATTCTATCTTTCAGAATCACGTTCAACAATTACCCACCACTGTTGTCAGACTCATAGGTCTATAGTTTCCAGGCATCTCTTTACAGCCCTTCTTAAACAATGGCACAATGTTAGCCAATCTCCACTCTCCAGTCCTCCAGTACTTCACCTGTGGTTACAGATGATACAAATATTTCTGCTAGGGGTCCTGCAATTTCCTCCCTAACTTCCCTCAATATCCGAGGCTCCACCTGATCAGGTCCTGGAAATGTTTGAAACTTATCATCAACATCTGTCTCAGTGTGTTACAGGCGTCACTGAGCAGGTTATGGCTGAGCAGCTGCTGCTTGATACCTTCCATCACTTTCCTATTGATTGAGCGTAGAGTGGGAGTGATAATTGGCCAGGTTGGATTTGATCTGCTTTTTGTGTACAGGACATGGTGAGGTCAATGCAGGAAAGACAGAGAGAGAGAAACTGACATCACAGTGCACAGTTACTGCCTTTGTTGTTTGAATTCATGTATCGCTGGACATCAGAGTGCATCTAGAAAAATGAAAAATCAGTGAAATTCACAACTGATCTTGGAGGGACATGTTTGGGAAAGTCACAGCACAGAAGCAGATAAGTAGATTTTAATGCGGCCTTAAAATAAGTCTGCAGTAGTGAGTAGAATGGGTTCTTTCTTGATTATATGTTTTATTGATTTATGTCTCTTGATTAAACTTAAAATATAACTCATAAGTATTCATTTAACCTTGAGCAGTGTTTTGTAGAGGAATGAGACAGTGCTATTTTCTGGGTCTGCAGATTGGAAGAAGAAAAATGGCCCTTAGTAGAGTGATATGCTCTTCTTGTCAGATGTGGGAGTTTAGGAAGAGTTTGTGTTACTGAGGATTATATCTGCAATAAATGCCGTTGGTTACAAATCCTATCAGATCAAATGGATCGGTTGGAGAGACAATTAGAGACAATGAGGAATTTATAAGACCAAGGGGATGTGAAGATGGCAGTTATAGGAAGGGGGGAAAGTTTCAGATACAGTCACATAGATGGGTTTACTCTAGGAAAGGTAAGAGAGGTCGGCAGGTAGTGCAGGAGTCTTCTGTGGCTATCCCCATTTCAAACAAGTATGCTGTTTTGGAAAATGTAGGGGGTGATGGACACTCAGGGGTACGCAGCATGAACAGCCAAGTTTCTGGTATTGAGACTGGCTCTAATGTAATGAGAGGTATGTCGCATTCCAAGCAATCGATTGTGTAAGGGGATTCTCTCGTCAGGGGCACAGACAGACGTTTCTGTTGCCAGCAGCGAAAAATCAGAATGGTGTGTTGCTTACCTGGTGCCAGGATCAAGGATGTCTCAGAGAAGGTGCAGAATTTTCTCACAGGGGAGACGAACCAGCAGAAGTTGTTGTACACATTGGAACCAATGACATAGGAAGGGAAAAGGTTAAGATGCTGAAGGGAGATTACAGAGAGTTAGGCAGGAATTTAAAAAGGAGGTCCTTGAGAGTAGTAATATCTGGATTACTCCTGGTGCTATGAGCTAGTGAGGGCAGGAATTGGAGGATAGAGCAGATGAATGCATGGCTGAGAAGCTGGTGTATGGGAGAAGGATTCACATTTTTGGATCATTGGAAGCTGTTTTGGGGTAGAAGTGACCTGTACAAGAAGGACCTAAATTGGAAGGGGACTAATATACTGGCAGGGAAATTTGCTAGAAATGCTTGGGAGGATTTAAACTGGAAAGGTGGGGTGGTGGGACCCAGGGAGATAGTGAGGAAAGAGATCGATCTGAGACTGTACAGTTGAGAACAAAGGTGAGTCCAACAATTAGGGCAGGCAGGTACAAAGCAGAGAACAAGGTAGGACTGATAAATTAAACTGCATTTATTTCAATGCAAGTGGCCTAACAGGGAAGGCAGATGAACTCAGGGCATAGTTAGGGACATGGGACTGGGATATCATAGCAATTACAGAAACATGGCTCAGGGATGGACAGGGGGATTCTGGGTAATCCAAGATGGAGGTCGGGAAAAGCTTTTGGCTTTAAGAGCTGCTCCTTTTTGAGGTATTTTAGGTGCTGGAGGGGATTTCCTCGAATTCCAGGAGCAGCAATTACGGTTTTATATGCCGTTGCATTGTTTTGAAACTTTGGGAAAAAAATCAAAACAACAGCAGTTTCTAAAGGGAGAAGAGCAGACAAAGGAAGCACATGGTGAGGTCATTGCAGGAGAGAGAGAGAGAAAACCTGCACAGTTACTGCTTTGCTGTTTGAATTTGTGTATCGCTGGACATTGGAGTGCATCTGGGAAAATTAACAAATAATGAAATTCACAACTGATCTTGGAGGAACTGTTGGGCAAAGTTCACAGCACAGAATCAGATAAGTTAATCGTTGTTTTAAGTGTAGCCTAGACAGAATCTGCAGTAGTCAGTAGAATAGGTTCTTTCTTGATTATATGTTTTTGGAGATATATCTCTTGATTAAACTTAAAATATAAGCCATAGCTATTAATTTAACCTGGGGCACTGTTTGTAGAGGAATAAGACGGTGTTATTTTCTGGGTTTGGAGATTGTGAAGGAGCAAAAATGGCCTTTGCAGTGATATGTACTTCTTGTCAGATGTGGGAGTTTAAAGAAAATTTGAGGGTTACTGCGGATTATATCTCCCATTAATGCTGCTGGCTGCGAATCTTATCAGATCGAATGGATCAGTTGGAGAGACAGTTAGAAGCGATGAGGAATTTGCAACAGCAACAGTATGTGATGGATGGCAGTTATAGGAAGGGGGGAAAGTCTCAGATACAGTCACATAGATGGGTTAACTCTAGGAAAGGTAAGAGAGGTAGGCAGCTAGTGCAGGACTCTTTTGTGGATATACCCATTTCAAACAGGTATGCTGTTTTGGAAAATGTAGGGGGTTATGGTTCTCAGGGGAACGTAGCACAAATAGCCAAGTTTCTGGTATTGAGACTGGCTCTAATGCAATGAGGGGTACATCGGCTTCCAAGAGATCACTTGTGTTAGGGGATTCTGTAGTCAGAGGTACAGACAGATAGCTATCACAGAAACATGGCTGAGGTGGGGGACAAGACTGGCAGCTCAATATTCCGGGTACAGATGCTATAGAAAGGATAGAAGAGGCGGCAAGAGAGGTGGGGGATTTGCGCTTTTAATTAGGGAGAACATCGTGGCAGTACTGAGAAAAGCTCGTCCACTGAGTCTACATGGTTAGCACTGAGAAATAAAAAGGGGGAGATCACTTTGGTAGCATTGAACTATACGGCAAGTGTTTGTGGGGAAGCACTTTGGGAACAGTGATCATCATTCCATTCATTTTTAGATAGGTATGGAGAAAGGATAGGTCTAGTCCACAAGTTAAAGTTCTAAATTGGGGCAAGGCCAATTTTGATGGTCTTAGACAGGAATTTTCAAAAGTTTATGAGAGAGGCAGCTTGCAGGCAAAGGGACATCTGTTAAGTGAAAGGCTTTCAAAAGTAAACAAATGAGGTTTCCGGGCCTGCATGTTCCTGTTAAGAGTGAAGGGTAAGGCTGGCAGGAGTAGGAACCCTACATGACTAATGTTATTGAGGCCCTGGTCAAGAAAATGAGGTATATGACATGTATAGGCAGCTGGGATCAGGTGCATTCCTTGTGGAGTATAGATGGTGTCGGACAATACTGAAGAGAAAAATCAGGAGGGCTAAAAGGGACATGAGATGGGTTTGGCAGTCAAGGTAAAGGAGAATCCAAAGATATTCTACAAGTACATGAAGGGTAAAAGAGTAACCAGGGAGAAAATAGGGCCGAAAAGAAGAACAAGTCATATATGTGCAAAGACAAGAAATGGGTGAGATCCTAAGTGAATACTTCTCGTCAGTATTTACTGTTGAGAAAGGCATGGATGCTAGGGAACTTGGGGAAATAAATAGTGATGTCTTAAAGAGAGTCCACATTACAGAAGAGATGGAGCTGAAAGTCTTAAAATGCATTAAGGTAGATAAATATCCAGGACCTGATGAAGTGTATCCCAGGATATTGTGGAAGGTTAGGAAGGAAATTGAAGGGCCACTAGAAAAGATCCTTGCATCATCAGCAGCCTCAGATGAAGTGCCCGAAGATTGGGGGGAGGCTAATGTTGTGCCATTACAGTGCATTCTGGTATAACGTGACAGTTGCGTTCCTCTGACACCTTACACTATAAAAAATCGTGCTTTGGGGAACCGCTGTAGAAAATTGCTATACACACTCAGTAGAAAGTTTGCATTATCCAAACAGCATCCACAATTCGTCAATTGCGTTATAGCCCATTCACATTGATGAAACATGCTTTATACCAGAATGACCTGTATTTAAGAAAGGCTGCAGGGAAATGCCTGGGAACTACAGTTCTTTGAGCCTAATGTCAGTTAGTTGTTAGAGAGGATTCAGACAGACAGGATCTACAGGCATGGACTCATTCGGAATAGTCGACATGGCTTTGTCATGGGAAATTGTACCTCATGAATTAGATTGAGATTTTTTGAAGGGGTAATCAAGAAAGATGAGGGCAACACGGTACCAGTGTCTACATGGACTTTAGCAAGGCATTTGACAAGGTTTCACATGATAGGTTGTTTAGTAAGATTAAATATTATAGGATCCAGGGAGAGATACCCAACTGGATAAATAATTGGCTTGATGGTAGAAGAGGGTTGTTTTTCAGACTGAAAGCTTGTGATCAATGACGTGCCACAGGATTTGGTGCAGGGTCCACTGTTACTCATCATTTATATAAATGATTTGGATGAGAATTTGGGAGGTATAGTTAGTAAGTTTGCAGATGACACCAAGATTGGTGATATAGTGGATGGTTAAGATGGTTATCTGGAATGGAGCAAGATCTTGATCAATTGGGCCATGGGCTGAGGAAAGGCAGCTGGAGTTTAATTTAGATAAATGCGAGGTGCTGCATTTTGGGAAAGCAGATCTTCGCAGGACTTATACACTTAATGGTAAGGTCCAAGGGATTGTTGCTGAACAAAGAGACCTTGGAGTGCAGGTTCATAGCTCCTTGAAAGTGGAGTCGCAGATAGATACGATAGTGAAGAAGGCGTTTGGTATGCTTTCCTTTATTGGTCAGAGTATTGAGTACAGGAGTTGGGAGGTCATGTGGCGGCTATACAGGACATTGGCTAGGCCACTGTTGGAATATTACGTGCAATTCTGGTCTCCTTCCTATCGGAAAGACGTTGTGAAACTCGAAAGATTTCAGAAAAGATTTACAAGGCTGTTGCCAAGGTTGGAGGATTTGAGCTATAGGGAGAGGCTGAACAGGCTGGGGCTATTTTCCCTGGAGTGTCAAAGGCTGAGGGGTGACCTTATAGAGGTTAACAAAATTATGAGAGGCATGGATAGGGTAAATAGACAAAGTCTTTTCCCTGGAGTGGTGGAGTCCAGAACTAGAGGGCATAGTTTTAGGATGAGAGGGGAAAGATATAAAAGGGACTTAAAGGGCAACTTTTTAATGCAGAGGGTGGTACGTGTATGGAATGAGCTGCCAGAGGATGTGGTGGAGGCTGGTACAATTGCAACATTTAAGAGGCATTTAGATGGGTATATGAATCGGAAGGGTTTGGAGGGATATGGGCCGGGTGCTGGCAGGTGGGACTAGATTGGGTTGGGATATCTGGTCGGCATGGATGAGTTGGCCCGAAGGATCTGTTTCCATGCTGTACATCTCTATAACATACTCGGACAACTTTCCACATTGTTGGATAGATGCCAAGGTTGTAACTGTACTGGAAAAGCTTGGCTCGGGGAGTGGCAAATTCGAGAGCACAGATCCTCGGTACAATTTCCAGGAAGATGTCAGGGCTGAATACTGGTATCTGTCATCCTGGGGACCAGTGGTAGAGGCCTAGATGAATCATCTACTTGGCATTTCTGGCTCAAGGTTGTTGAGAACGTTTCAACTTTATCTTCTGCACTGATGTGCTGGGCTTCCCCATCAATGAGGATGAGTACATTTGTGAAGCCTCCTCCAGTGAGCTGTTTAATTCTCCCCCACAACTGTTCACAACTCAGTGTAGTCAGACTATAGAGCTTGGATCTGACCCATTGATTGTGGGATCACTTTGCTCTATTACTTGCTGCTTAGGTTGTTTGGTTACAAGTAGTCCTGTTTTGCAGTTTCACCAGGTTAAACCTTACTGTAAGGTATGCCTGGTGCTGTTCCTGGCATGCCCTACAGCACTCTCCATTTCTCTAAGTGACCTTTCAAGTGTTAATTCCATGGTCTGGTGCTTCAGTATAAAAGTGTTTACAGGAAGTGCTGGCCAAGAAATTTCAGACATGCAGTCCCTAACTTTCTGTTCATTTAAATTAATGAAGCAATTAAATCACACCATTTCCTGAAAATTCCAATGTACCCTAGGTTCACTCAGCTTCAAAATTAGCCATTACAAGTATTCACAGGGCTTTGAAAGCCAGCCTGCCCACTCAGCTATCAAAAGTCAATTAGCAGCCATAGGGACAGAAGGTAGTGAGGTCAGAACTTCAGAACAGAAGGTGGTATTAACTCACTAAAAACCATTGTGCCAAAAATGATGTTAGTTTGTGTTCATGTATGATTCAATGGTGCTTTTCCTACCTTTGCTCCATTAATTCGCTGCTATCCAATGTTGTATCAGTTTCCTGAATTACTAACATTCTTACAGGTTTATGGACCTATTCATTCATGAATGTTGGCTGTTTCATTAATTCACTGGTGCCTGTTTCCCTAATCAATTATTAATTTGCCAGTTTTGTCCCCTGATTCATTAATTCACGGAATTTACTTTATTATCAAGTTATTCATTTTATTCATTAATTCATTTTCTCCTGTACTTGTAATCCAGGAAGGTGCTGATTCACATATTCCCAAGAACCCACAGCTGTATTAATTCAGTAATGCACTATTACCTAATTTATTAATTTTTGGGTTGCCTATGTTCAATAACATACGGATTTGTAGGTCACTGTTGCTCTAACAATAAGAGATGGTATAGTGATGGTAATGTCAGGCTCAAATCCCATCTTGAAGAAAATGGGTCCTGCAGATGCCGGAGATCAGAGTCGAGTAAGTGATGCTGGAAAAGCGCAGCAGGTCAGGCAGCATCTGAGGAGCAGGAGATTCGACGTTTCGGGTATAAGTTCTTCATCAGGAAATTGATTCTCCTGCTCCTCAAATACTGCTGACATGATGTGCTTTTCCAGCATCACACTCTCAACTCAAATCCCATCTTGGTTGAATTTAAATTCAGTTAATAAATCTGGAATGTTAAATGATTTGGAGGTGCCGGTGTTGAACTGGGGTGAACAAAGTTAAAAATCACACAACACCAGGTTATAGTCCAACAGGTTTACTTGGAAGCACTAGCTTTCGGAGCACTGTTCCTTCATCAGGTGGTTGTGGAGTATAAGATCATAAGACACAGAATTTATAGCAAAGTTTTACAGTGTGATGTAGCTGAAATGATATATTGAAAAAGACCGGGATTGTTTGTAAGTCTCTCATCTTTTAGAATGAACATGCTGGTTTCAGTTCTTCCATATATAAACCCCAGAACTTTTTTTAAAGTTACATTCACAAGTGAACTTTAACAGTAGGTCCCATGTCAGCTCAGATAATGCATTGAACTTGTGAGGTGCCCTGTGTGAGGCTGTCTGTGCCCCAATGTTCAGATTGATTCTAATCTAGAAAATGAATTTACAGACTCTTACATGGATTTATGTAGTTTTTGAACAAAATAAAATGTAATTCTGCAAATAAACTCACACACACCCACACATGCACCCTCTCACAGAGTTATACCCCTTTACACTCACACACATACACATACTTTCTTGCAGACACTCATACCCCCCCCCTTCACACACACACCCACATGCATACACACACATATAAGTTTGTGGGATGAATATGTACTTGTAGAATTACATTTTATTTTGTTCTTAAAAGTGCATGAATCTATGTAAGATTCTGTAAATCCCTTGATTAGAAATAGAATCAGCCTGAACATTGGGCCACTGACATACTCACAACAGGGCACCTTACACCTACAATGCATTTTCTGGGCCACATGGCACCCATTGTTAAAGTTCACTTGCGAATTTTGCTTTTAAAAAAAGTTTTGGGATTTACATATGAAAGAACGGAAACCAACATGGTCATTCTAACTGATGAGAGATTTAACAAACAATCCAAGTCTTTTTCAACATATAATTTCAGTTGCATCACACTGTAAACCTTTGCTATAAATTCTGTGTTTTATAATCTTATATTCCACAACCACCTAATGAAGGAGCAGTGCTCCGAAAGCTAGTGCTTCCAAATAAACCTACTGGACTATAGCCTGGTGTTGTGTGATTTTTAACTTTGGATTATTAAAGTTAGTCTCAGTAATGGTGACCATAATAAAATAAGCAGTCAGGTTCATCAATATCTTTTAGAGGAAGGGCATCTGCTGTCCTTAGCTGTTCTGGCCTACAGGTGACTCAACAGGAAGGATGTGGGGGGTTTAGAGAGGGTGCAGAAGAAGTTTACCAGAATGTTGCTTGGATTAGAGAGTATGAGCTATAAGGAGAGACTAGAAGAGCCTAGGCTGTTTTCTTGGAGTGGTGGAGGCTGAGGGAAGACTTGATAAAATTATGAGATACATAGATAGAGTTGACAGTCACAATCTTTTTTGCAGAGTTGTAATGTTGTTTTCTCCAGTTTCCTCATTTCCCCTCCCCCCACCTTGTCTCAGTCAAATCCCTCGAACTCAGCACCGCCTTCCTACCCTGCAATCTTCTTCCCGACCTCTCCGCCCGCACCCCACTCCGGCCTATCACCCTCACCTTGACCTCCCTCCACCTATCGCATTTCCAACGCCCCTCCCCCAAGTCCCTCCTCCCTACCTTTTATCTTAGCCTGCTGGACACACTTTCCTCATTCCTGAAGAAGGGCTTATGCCCGAAACGTCGATTCTCCTGTTCCTTGGATGCTGCCTGACCTGCTGCGCTTTTCCAGCAACACATTTTCAGCTCTGATCTCCAGCATCTGCAGTCCTCACTTTCTCCCTGCAGAGTTGTAATGTCTAGTCAGAGGGGGCGTGCATTTAAGATGGGGGAATGTTCAAATAAGATGTGAGGAGCAAGTGTTTTACACAAACAGTGGAATCTGGAACACGCTGGGCAGGGTGGTGGGGCAGATACGATAAGAATGTTTGGTCTTTTGGTCATGAATATGCAAGGAATTAAGGGATACTGACCAAGGATAGGCAGAAGGGATTAGTTTAATTTGGCATCACGTTCAGCATAACATCATGGCCCAAAGGATTTGTTCCTGTGCTGTACTGTTCAATGTTCTGTAACTCCCAGCAATGTGGGTGACTCCTACCTGGTCCCTGAAATGGCTAACCAAGCCTCCTCGATTACCAAAACAAACTGGAAACGATAAATTACAAACATGTTTTTGATTGTAAACAAACACAAGACAATCTTGCTGCCTTTTGGAGGAACAACACTCTATCTTCCACCTGGGCACCCTAAAGCCCTGAGGACTCAACATTGAGTGCTTCAATTTCAAACAACCTCTCACTCCATCCCCCAACTCCCTTCCCAGCCCCTCTCCCTCCCTTCCACTGCTCCCTGCCACCAATCGGATTCATCCCTCCCATTGACCAACCAGGCCATACCCTCTACTTGATTCCACCTATCCCCACTTCACCACCCTACCCCCCAGTCTCCTCCTTTATCTGAAGCTCTCCCCAGACCCACCACCAGTCCTGAAAGAAGGGTTACACCCGAAACATCGACTTCTGCACTTCTTGATGCTGTGTTCTTCCAGCCTCCTGCCTGTCCACTCAGCTCCAGGGCAGTTAGGGATGGGCAATAATTGCTGGCCTTGACAATTATGGCCACATTCTTTGAGAGAAATAAAAATAAAATGACTAGTGCCTTATTTGCTGTGCTACAAAGTTCAATAATTATTTTCCTTCTTGTCAGTGAGATTATTATGTGTCATTTTTGCTTTTGGCAGCAAGATTGTCTTGTGTTTGTTTACAATCAAGAACATGTTTGTAATGTATCGTTTCCAGTTTGTTCCATTGCAATGTATTTTCTATGGAGCAGAATTTCCTTCCACTGTTTGAATGAACAAGTAAAGTTCCATAAAAAATTAATTTTCTTGAGAATAATGTACTATTATTAATCAATCATTGAAATAGACTCACTAAATGCCCATAAATTACAGTCTCCAGATTAATTGTGTGGTGCTGGATAATCTTTGCATCAGTGTTCACTAAGGAATGGGAGATGATGAATACTGAGATTAGAGATAGAAGTTTGTTTACTCTGGATCACATTGACATAAGGAGGGAAGATGTGTTGGGTAGGCTAAAGGATATTAAGGTGGACAAATCCCCAGGACAGGATGGGATCTATCCCAGGTTGCTGAGGGAGCTGAGTGAAGAAATAGCTAGGACCCTGACAGATACCTTTGTAGCATCCTTAAACACAGGTGAGATGCCGGAGGACTGGAGTGTTGCTCATGTTGTCCCACTGTACAAGAAGGATAGTAGGGATATTCCGAGTAACTACAGACCAGTGAACCTGACATTTGTGGTGGGAAAGTTCTGGAGAAGGTACTGAGGGATAAAATCTACTTATATTTGGAAAAGAATGGGCTTATCAGTGATAGGCAACATGGCTTTGTGCAGGGCAGATCGTGCCTTACCAACTTAATAGAGTTCTTTGAGGAAGTGACCAAGTTGATAGATGAAGGAAGGGTTGTAGATGTCATATACATGGATTTTAGTAAGGCGTTTGATAAGGTTCCCCATGCAGAAAGTGAAGTCACATGGTGTGCAGGGCATTCTAGCTAAGTGGGTAAAGAACTGGTTGAGCCACAGGAGACAGAGAGTAGTAGTTGAAGGGAGTTTCTTTAAATAGAGAAAGATGACCAGTGGTGTTCCACAGGACTCAGTGCTGGGGCCACTTTTGTTTGTAATATACATAAATGATCTGGAAGAGGGCATTATTGGGCTGATGAGTAAATTTGCAGATGAGAGGTGAGAGGTGAAAAGTTTAAGGAGGATACATACAGCAAGTACTTTACACAGAGGGTGGTAGGTGCCCGGAACGTGTTGCCAGCAGAGGTAGTGGAGGCAGGCACGGTGGATTCACTTAGGTTGCGTCTGGACAGATGCATGAGTAGGTGGGGAGCAGAGGGATACAGATGCTTAGGAATTGGGCGATAGGTTTAGGCAGTGGATTTGGATCGGCTCAGGCTTTGAGGGCCAAAGGGCCTGCTCCTGGGCTGTAAATTTTCTTTGTTCTTTGCTCTTTGTTTTAATCCTAAAATTGAGATGCCAGAGGCAGACTTTGTGTCATTCATTTAGCTTGATTTTTTTTTATTATAAAAAACCATGTGTGATCAGCAGCAAATGTACAAGCTACTGCCAGAGATGTTTCCACAGGAAAAAATTACAAAATAATTTGTACATTTCATTTCCATGGTAAAGAATACAAAGAATATTTACAAACATTATTTACATTACTTATATAACAACTTCAGGTCAATGTCATGCTTAAAGTCCTTTTGTAGATAAAATGTTTCTTGGTTCATGAACAGAATAAAAGAAATGAAGGAATTTGAGAACCCCAAAGCTGAATTAGTTTTGGCACTTCTCCCCCTCCCAGTTACAATGTCCTCCTCTCCAGTCCTCAGCCACAAACACATTGTGAGGAATTCTGAGAGGAATTGGTCTAAGATGCCAGGACCTCATTAAATCAGTTCTTGCAATGAGCAAACCCTGTAGAGATTTTGGGGAAAGAATGGTTGCTGAATCTGGCCTGATAAGAGGGAAGAACATGCTTTCTTTCTGGTCGAAGTTACTATACAGTAAACATGTTATCTCCCTTCCACTCATACTGAAGGTGAGCTGAAACTGATTACAACACTCCCATTACCAGCCAGAATGAGATTAACACAATCAGCACAGCCCAGAAAGTGAAGTGGGGGGAACAATTCCAATCAATTTAAGACCCCCTGCTGGTTACATCACACTTACTCCTGAACAGGATGTTCTACACCACAGTTGTGATAACATCAGTGAACAATTAAAAGTACAATCAGTCAGTCAGTTTATTGGCAGCTGATTAGCACTAAATGACACAGATATGATGTAAGAATCATGTTATCAGCTCAAACATAAATTCTTTATATAAAACACAAATAAATAATGGTTTCAATCCCCTTTCAGTGCTCCATAAATTTGTAGCAACAAAAATTCAAAACTCAATATTCATTGGAGTTGTACACCATTATAAGTGAGGTCTGCAGATGCTGGAGATCAAAGTTGAAACTTTATTGCTGGAACAGCACAGCAGGTCAGGCAGCATCCAGGGAACAGGAGATTCGACGTTTCGGGCACAGGTCCTTCTTCAGGAAACCATTATAAACCTATTGTTTTGTATTCACTCATGGGATGTGGGCATCTCTGGCTAGGCCATCATTCATTGCCCATCTTCAATTGCCCAGAGGGCAGGTAAGAGTCAACCACATTGCTGTGGGTCTGGAGTAACATGGAGGCCAGACCAGGTCAGAATGATAGATTATCTTCCCTAAAGAACATCAGCGAATCCAGTTGGGTTTTTCTGACAATCAATAATGGTTTCATGTCCATCATTAGACCCTTAATTCTGGATTCTTTATGGAATTCAAATTCCACCATCTGTTGTGGCAGGATTTGAACCCAGGTCCCCAGAACATTAGCTGGGTTTCTGGATTAATAATCATTAAATGATTAAATAATTAAAATAGTGCAAAATTATAGCCAATCCAGGCAGCTCTCACATTCATTTCTATCCATACATTCAACATCATACCCTCTGAGTATATAGATTAGATTAGAATCCCTACAGTGTGGAAACAGGCCCTTCGGCCCACCAAGTCCACACCGACCCTCCGAAGAGCAACCCACCCAGCCCCATTCTCCTACATTCACCCCTGACTAATGCACCTAACACTACAGGCAATTTAGCAATGACCAATTCATCTAACCTGCACATCTTTGGACTTTGGGAGGAAACCGGAGCACCCAGAGGAAACCCGCACAGTCACAGGGAGAATGTGCAAACTCCACACAGACAGTCGCCCAAGGCTGGAATTGAACGCGGGTCCCTGGCGCTGTGATGCGGCAGTGCTAACCACTGAGCCACCATGTCGCCCCGTGTAATTAATATAGAGTAAATCTGGGCACATTCCCTTTTCTCTTCAATAGGAGGCTGGTGTTACCAGACTCTGCTGGACTATAGTCAAAGCTGGGGTAGCTGGGACTCTGCTAGTGAATGGGATACCAGTTTCCAGATCAGAGTAGAGAATAATAAATAGTTTCAGAAGCATGCCTACAGACTGTCCCTGCAGTTTACCAAAAAGAAACTGCACAAACATTGACCAAGTTAGCATGTTCTAATATTGCCTTCTCTGTCTGATAATGCCCTTTGAAATGCCATGGATTGTTAGTTAGCTATGTTAAAGGTGGACATAAAGTGCATGGAACTTGTCTCCAATCACCTTTACACATCCAATGGAGCCAATTTCATTCTGAGTCCATCAATATGTACTTTGCCAGGAGCAGGGTCTTGGTGGGTCAGAGTACCAAAGTCCAACTTAAGGTGAGTACGTTTACTGGAGCTGGGACTGAGCATCCTACTCTCTCTCTATGTCACATCCCAGGATACCCCTCAGTCACCCCTATCAGTTCATACATTCTGATACCTGCCTCACTGCTGGGCAAAACAGCTCCTCCAAAACCAGATTGAAAAAATAAAAGGTTGAGGAAGACAGATGTCTGTAAAATGGTGAGATAAATCAGTCAGAATTGAGATTCAGTAGAAAGTCAGACTTTGTCACCCCCGATGGATAAAGGAAGTGGGGGGCCCCACTGTTGAGTTTTGGAGAGCTCTCCAGTTTTGAGGAACATTCTGGTTGAGTGACCAGTCTCCAGTTTTGGGGAAGCCGCTCAATCCTGCTGATAGACAATCTTGATGGAGGTGTCCTGCTCACTGAGGGAGGCCAGTGTGTCCTTGCAGTCTCCGAGCCTGGCCCCTCGGTACAGACACGCGTTCACTCCTATTAACCAGGCAATGATCCTCTCGGTGGTGAACTCCTCTTCATCCGCACTGCTGCAGCTATCACAATCTTCCTCACTCAGCTCCTCACTCTTCGCCTTGTTACCGCCTGCCGGCTGCAGCTTCTCCGGGCACCGGGCGGCCACTCGGCCCGTTCCGCTCGGTGCTAGCCCATCGCCCTGGCTGTTGCGCCGGATTTTGCGGCCGTTCTCGGGCAGCAGCGGCAGGTTCTCCTTCCCGGGACCGGGCCCGGGGCCGGGGCAGGGCAGCGAGTGTCTCCGTCTCCCCGGGGCCAGAGCCGGGGCTGGGGCCGGGAGCCGGTTCGGGGCGATCGGCGGAAGCTGGGCGCAACTGGCCTGCGGCAGGCGGCGGTTTTCCGGCGCTGCTACACTCCTCCTCCGCCGGTCCAGGGCTGGGGCTGCAGCGGGAGCCGGAGCCGGGCTCTGCACCCAGTTCTCCGGCCCCGGTCCCGGTCCCGGGCGGCTCCAGTCCTTAGTCTCCCGGTTCCCCCAGGCCAGCTTCCTCGGGGGGCTCCACGGTGCCATGGCTCAGGGCAACGGTGCTCACTGCCCGCCTCTCCCTGTCTCCCTCTCCCTGTCTGTCCCTCTCCCTGTCTGTCCCTCTCCCTGTCTCTCTCTCTCCCTGTCTGTCCCTCTCCCTGTCTGTCCCTCTCC
>NC_057743.1:40941049-40980582 GCF_004010195.1 Chiloscyllium plagiosum | reverse complement strand
TCGCTCTCTGTGTCTCTTTCTCCCTGTCCCTGTCTCTCTCACTGTATGTCTCTGTCTCTCTCTCTGCCTTTCCCTCTCACTGTCTCAGTCTCCTCTCTCTCTCTGTCTTTCTTTCCCCTCTCTCTATCCCACTGACTTTCTCTCTCTGTGCAATGTTGATGCCAGCCCTCAGTCCCCATTCTATTCAGCTCAGCTCTCAGCCAACCAGTGCCCTGTCCCTGCCCACAACACTCTCCCTCCCTCGCTGCTGCTTCCAATTTAGCCCAGCCCAGCCTCCACACTGGGAGCTATGTAACACCCCTCTCTTGGGAAATAATAATCAAACAGCTCGTTGGATGCTGCCTGAATTGCTGTGCTCTTCCAGCACCACTGATCCAGAATCCGCTCCCTGCCAATACCCATTCAACCACACCCACCCCCACTCATAATGCTCTGGCAAACCCACAGGGAATGCAAACAGGGCATGTGGGAACAAACAGCCCTGAAACAACAAAGTGTGGAGGTGCCAATGTTGGACTGGGGTGGACAAAGTCAAACACCACACGATCTCTCCCTGAGCGAGGGCTCCGAAAGCTTGAGATTTGAAATAAACCCCCTGTTGAGACTGTAACCCAGTGTCGTGTGATTGTTGTTTTTATTTGACCTACAGGACATTGTCCCCAGAAATACCTCTGCAAAAGGAGAGAAACACAGCAGAAATCACACGCTTTTAGATTAGATTAGATTCCCTACAGTGTGGAAACATGCCCTTTGGCCCAACAAGTCCACACCGAGCAACCCATCCAGACCCATTCTCCTACATGTACCCCTTCACCTAACACTGCGGGCAATTTAGCACGGCCAATTCACCTAACCTGCGCATTTTGTTTTGGACTGTGGGAGGAAACTGGAGCACACGGAGGAAACCCACACAGACACAGGGAGAATGTGCAAACTCCACACAGACAGTTGTCTGAGGCAGGAATTGAACCCAGGTCTCTGGCGCTGTGAGACAGCAGTGTTAACCACTGTGCCACTCCAAATCAACAAAATCCACTTGTAAATCAACAAAAATGAAAAAAACAACATGCTACAGAAGTTTAAGGTGGGGACTGAGTGGTTTAAAGGGAAACTGATGACTTCTTTCACCCAGAAGATGTTGAAGTGTGCGCTGCCTGAGAAGGTGATGAAGGCAGGTTCTCACTCAACAGTTAAGAAGCATCTGGCTGAGCACTTAAAATGCCAGGGCGTATTAAATGGGATTAATGTAGTTTGGTGTTCGTTGGTCAGCGTAGATATGGTGGGCCGAAGGGCCTGTTTCTATGCTGTATGACTCTAAGAGGAATCTTATTACAGCAGGAAAAGAATCTGATGGCCCTATTAGCCTTAACTCATCTGCCCCTCCCCTGAAATGCTGTTTTAAAACTCTGTCTAGAATCTTCTTTAAATTTTTGACTGAAGTTTCATCCATTTTGCTGATGCCTTGTTAAAGGCATTGACCATGATTTGCTGTGGCAATTTCCTTTCCAGGTAGTTTGCAGTGCCAGGTATTGACATTTGCATCTGCACTCATCCACAAACTCCATCAACAAACACATCGACCTGGACCCAATATACCGGCCACTACAGCGGACAGCTGAAACTGACAACCGGAAGCGGCAGGGACAGGCCACTATAAATGCCGGAGGAAACACCACAAAAGCGCTTCACAGGAGGCTCCCAAGCACTGAGGATGTCACCTAGACAGGGGACGAAACGTTTGCAACAAAAACTTCCAGCTCGGCGAACAGAACCACAGCAGAAAATAACAATGGTCTGCTGAGTTTGGAAACTTGCTTTTGAATGTGAAAAAGGCTGAGTCCAAACAAACCAACAATGCAGAAAGAATGTTACAAAACTTCATGTTTAGTATTTCTTGAAGGATGTAAGTTTTGAAGGACTGTGGAAAGATGGATTTATTTCAAGTTTTGTGCAAATGCCTGGAATGATTTCTTTGAGTAGAGTTCAGAGTGAAATGCATTTGATTTTCTGAAGGAGTGATTGAAGCAACAACTCAGTACAATGTTTCTTGAGCAAGCTGGATCTGTCAAAGCTCCAGAGAAAACCATACTTGATCAGTAACTTGACCACATGTGCCAGACTTCAGGGCGGCACAGTGGCACAGTGGTTAGCACTGCTGCCTCACAGCGTCAGAGACCCAGGTTCAATTCCTGCCTCAGGCGACTGACTGTTTGGAGTTTGCACATTCTCCCCATGTCTGTGTGGATTTTCTCTAGGTGCTCCAGTTTCCTCCCACAGTCCAAAAAAAATGTGCTGGTTAGGTGAATTGGCCAAGCTAAATTGCCCGTGGTGTTAGGTGAAGGAGTAAATGTAGGGGAATGGGTCAGTGTGGACTTGTTGGGCTGAAGGGCTTGTTTCCACTAAGTAATCTAATCAATAGACTTTGAAACATCCTACCTGCTCTTCAGAATAACCAGCTGGCCAAAGTATTTATTTTTCCAGAAAGCCAATTGCTTCAGAAAAATCCCATAACCTCCCTATTTGTCTCACGTGAGTATGTGTGAATATGTTGGTTATTTATAGAGATACAATTAGAACATTTAAAAGGCATCTGGATGGGTATATGAAGAGGAAGGGTTTGAAGGATATGGGCCAAATGCTGGCAAGTAGGACTAGATTAATTTAGGATATGTGGTTGGCATGGATGAGTTGGATCGAAGGGTCTGTTTCCATGCTGTACAGTTCTATGACTCTAAGTGGGGGTTTTGTTTGATTTGAATTCATTACATTTAAGAGAAATCTGACTTTCTTTTTAAAGTAAAATAAAGAACTGCAATGCTGGAGATCTGAAACAAAAACAGAAATTGCTAGAGAAACTCAATTCGGGTGAAGAGTCACTGAATATGAAGCATTAATTCTGTTCTTTTCCCTGTCTCTCTTTCCAGAGATGCTGCCAGACCTGCTGAGTTTCTCTAGCAATCTCTGGGGTTTTTTTCATTTTAAAAGTAAGGGGTGATTATAAGTGTAAAATGTCTATGTTGGGTGAAGTTTAGTGGATAGAATTTGAAGATAGCTTTTGAATATTGCATCAGACTTTCCTTGAATTGGAAGATGTAACAGTCAATTATTTCACAGGTAAATATTTGATTAAAGATAAAGTGAGACAAGAATGAGATGCTTCATACAATTATCTAACATTTAGAATTGAAAAAAGGGAAACTGAAATTGCGGTATCATAGTTGGAATTAGCTAATATACAGCTAGAAATGAAAAAGAAAACTTAATTTGGAGACAAAAAGGAAAATTAAAAGTCTTGAGTTAGACACTAACAGAAAGTGAGGAGAGAGAAAGATAAAGGGACATAGACTTAAGAATACTTGAAGTGGAAAGAAAGGAGATAAAAAGGACAATGGAAACTAAGGGAAAAAAAAGAAAATGAATTTTAAAAAGCCTGAATTTCAAAAACATGGGGAACATAGACGTTATGAGTTGGCCAAAGTAAAGAAAGATGATAGTGGTAATCTCTCAGAGAATTATTTTGATTCTGATGAAGGAATAGGTTTAACTTAGAATCTTCATGTAGTGTCTACATTTACTCTGGAGGTTAAAAGGACATAGAACATTACAGCACAGTACAGACCCTTCGGCCCTCGATGTTGCGCCGACCTGTGAAACCAATCTGAAGCTCACCTAACCTACACTATTCCATTATCATCCATATGTTTGTCCAATGACCATTCAAGTGCTCTTAAAGTTGGCAAGCCTACGACTGTTGCAGGCAGGGCATCCCAAGCCCTTACTACTCTCTGAGTAAAGAACCTACCTCTGACATCTGTCCTATATCTAACTCCCCTCAATTTAAAGCTATGTCCTCACATGCTAGCCATCACCATCCGAGGAAGAAGGCTCTCACTATCTGCCCTATGTAAGATTGTGATCATTTTATATGTCTGTATTAAGTCACCTCTCAACCTTTTTCCTTCTAATGAAAACAGCCTCAAGTCCGTCAGCCTTTCCTCATAAGACCTTCCCTCCATACCAGGCAACATCCTGGTAAATCTCCTCTGCACCCTTTCCAAAGAATCCACATCCTTCCTATAATGTGATGACCAGAACTGTACGCAATACTAAAAATTCTGCCGCACCAGAGTTTTGTACACCTGCAATATGACCTCATGGCTCCGAAACTCAATCCCTCCACCAACAAAAGCAAACACACTGTATACCTTCTTAATAATCCTATCAACCTGGGTGGCAACTTTCAGGGTTCTATATCCACCGAAATCTCTCTGTTCATCTACACTACCAAGAATCTTACCATTAGCTCAGTACTCTGTATTCCTGTTACTCCTTCCAAAGTGAATCACCTCACACTTTTCGCATTAAACTCCATTTGCCACCTCTCAGGCCAACTCTGCAGATTATTTATGTCCCTCTGTAACCTGCAACATCCTTCGGCACTATCCACAACTCCACCAACCTTAGTGTCATCTGTAAACTTACTAACCCATTCTTCTATGCCCTCATCCAGGTCATTTATAAAAATGACAAACAGCAGTGGCCTCAAAACAGATCCTTGTGGTACACCACTAACAACTGAACTCCAGGATGAATATATCCCATCAACCATCATCCTCTATCTTCTTTCAGCTAGCCAATTTCTGATCCAAACCACTAAATCACCCTCAATCCCATGCCTCTGTATTTTCTGCAATAGCCTACCATGGGGAACCTTATCAAATACTTTACTGAAATCCATATACACAACATCAACCACCTGTTTAGTCACCTTTTCAAAGAACTCAGTAAGGTTTGTGAAGCACGACCTACCCTTCACAAAACCATGTTGACTATCCCTAATCAAATCATTCCTTTTTAGATGATTATAAATCCTATCTCTTATAACTTTTTCCAGCACTTTATCCACAACCGAAGTAAGGCCCACTGGTCTAGAATTACCAGGATTGTCCCTACTCCCCTATTTGAATAAGGGGACAACATTTGCAACCTCCAGTCTTCTGGCACTATTCTTGTAGACAATGACGATATAAAGATCAAAGCCAAAAGGTCTGCAATCTCCTTCCCAGAGAATACTAGCATAAATTTCATCCAGCCCGGGGGAATTATCTATTTTCACACTCTCCAGAATTGCCAACACTACCTCCTTGTGAACCACAAACCCATCTAGTCTAATAGTCAATATCTCAATATTTCCTTGGCAATATTTTTCCAGTGTGAATACTGATGGAAATTAATCATTTAGCACCTCTCTTATTTCCTTGGACTCCACGCACAACTTCCCACTACTGTCTTTGATTGGCTCTAATCTTACTCTAGTCATTATGTTATTCCTGATATACCTAGAGAAAGCCTTAGGGTTTTCCTTGATCCTATCCACCAATGACTTATCATATCCCCTCCTGGCTCTTCTTAGCTCTCTCTTTAGATTCCTCCTGGCTAATTTGTAATTCTCAAGCGCCCTAACAGAGCCTTCATGTCTCACCCCCACATAAGCCTCCTCCTTCTTTTCTTGACAAGAGATTTAACTTCTTTAGTAAACCAGGGTTCCCTTGCTCAACAACTTCACCCTGTCTGACAGGTACATACTTATTAAGGACCCGCAGTAGCAGTTCCTTGAATCAGCTCCACATTTCAATTGTGCCCATCCCTTGCAGTTTCCTTCCCCATCCTATGCATCCTAAATCTTGCCCAATCACATCATAATTGCCTTTCCCCCAGCTATATCTCTTGCCATGCGGTATATGCCTATTCATCTCCATCGCGAAAGTAAACATAACCAAATTGTGGTCACTATCACCAAAGTGCTCATCTTCCTCCAAATCTAACACCTGGCCGGGTTCATTTCCCAGTACCAAACTCAATGTGGCCTCCCCCCTTGTTGGCCTGTCGACATACTGTATCAGGAAACCATCCTGCACACATTGGACAAAAATGGACCCATCTAGGGTACTCGAACTACAGTGTTTCCAGTCAATATTTGGAAAGTTAAAGCCCCCATAACAACCACCCTGTTACTTTTGCTCCTATCCAGAATCATCTTTGTAATCCTTTTCTCTAATCACTGGAATATTTGAGGCCAATAGAAAACTCCCAACTGAGTGACCTCTCCTTTCCTGTTTCTAACCTCAGTCCACACTACTTCAGTAGATGTATCGTCATCAAATGTCCTTTCTGCCACCGTAATATTGTCCTTGACTAACAATGCCGCACCTTGCCCTCTTACTACCTTCCCTGTTCTTACTGAGACATCTAAACCCTGGAACCTGCAACAACCATTCCTGTCCCTGCTCTACCCGTGACTCCGAAATGGCCACAATATCAAACTCCCAGGCACCAACCCATGCTGCAAATTTGCCTACCTTATTCAGAATGCTCCTGGCATTGAAGTAGATACATTTCAAAACACCTGCCTGCCTGCCAGTACACTCCTGCGACCTTGAAACTTTATTTATGACCTCACTACTCTCAACCTCCTGTACACTGGAGCTACAATTTAGTTCCCATGGTAGTTTAACCTCTATGAAAAGGTAGCTCGACAGATGAAGTGACCAAAAAACATTTGGACCTTAATGTTGCAGAGTGTTTGTCAGAAGAAAAGGCTGCAGACTACAAACCTGTCAAAGAGGCAATACTGGCTGCTATGAGCTAGCGCCTGATTAGATTAGATTAGATTACTTACAGTGTGGAAACAGGCCCTTCGGCCCAACAAGTCCACACCGACCCGCCGAAGCGCAACCCACCCATACCCCTACATTTACCCCTTTAACCTAACACTACGGGCAATTTAGCATGGCCAATTCACCTGACCCACACATCTTTGGACTGTGGGAGGAAACCGGAGCACCCGGAGGAAACCCACACAGACACGGGGAGAATGTGCAAACTCCACACAGTCAGTCGCCTGAGTCGGGAATTGAACCCGGGTCTCTGGCGCTGTGAGGCAGCAGTGCTAACCACTGTGCCACCGTGCCGCCCACAATTGCAACATTTGATCAGCCTGTAGCTGATTAACTGAAATTTGGGACTACAAGAAACCAAACATATCAGACATTTATAGACTTTGCTACAGAGGAAAAAGTGCTGTGGGTTTGGTGGTCTAGACCACTAATGCTACAAAACATTTTGGAGAATATAGGGGAAATTATGATCATGAAAGTATTCAGAAACAGCATTCTTGCAAATTTAAAAACTTATTTATCTGTGTGTCAAGTATTCAAGATCAGAGAAGTAGCAGTTATAGCGTCATAGAGTCATAGAGATGCACAGCACGGAAACATACCCTTCGGTTCAACTCGTCCATGCCGACCAGATATCCCAACCCAATCTAATCCCACCTGCCAGCACCCAGCCCATATCCCTCCAAACCCTTCCTATTCATATACCCATCCAAATGCCTCTTAAATGTTGCAATTGTACCAGCCTCCACCACATCCTCTGGCAGCTCATTCCATAACCGTACCACCCTCTGTGTGAAAAAGTTGCCCCGTAGGTCTCTTTTATATCTTTCCCCTCTCACCCTAAATGTATGCCCTCTAGTTCTGGACTCCCCAACCCTAGGGAAAAGACTTTACCTATTTATCCTATCCATGCCTCTCATAATTTTGTAAACCTGTATAAGGTCTCCCCTCAGCCTCCGACGCTCCAGGGAAAACAGCCGCAGCCTGTTCAGCCTCTCCCTATAGCTCAAATCCTCCAACCCTGACAACATCCTTATAAATCTTTTCTGAACCCTTTCAGGTTTCACAACATCTCTCCGATAGGAAGGAGACCAGAATTGCACGCAATATTCCAACAGTGGCCTAACCAATATCCTGTACAGCCGCAACATGACCTTCCAACTCCTGTACTCAATACTCTGACCAATAAAGGAAAGCATACCAAATGCCTTCTTCACTATCCTATCTACCTGCGACTCCACTTTCAGGGAGCTATGAACCTGCACTCCAAGGTTTGGCAGATATATACGATACTTCACACAAACTGTTACACATTGAGAGATGGTCATATGGAAATCCCCAAGGAAATTGGAGGGATAGAAAATCTGCAGATTAGATTCCCTACAATATGGAAACAGGCCATCTGGCCCAATAAGTCCACATCAACCCTGTGAAGAGTAACCCACCCAGACTCCTTCCCCTGCCCTATAGTTACCCCTGACTAATTAACTTGACACGATGGGCAATTTAGCATGGCCAATCCACCAAAACTGCACATCTTTGGACTGTGGGAGGAAACCAGAGCAGTTGGAGGAAACCCATGCAGACACGGGGAGAATGTGCAAACTCCACATAGATAGTCGTCCAAGGTGAGAAACGAACCTGTGTTCATGATGCTGTGACGCAGCTAACCACTGAGCCACTGTGCTCAGGAGATGTTATGTTTTTTATATATATGTGTATTTACATATATAATTTATATTAATATTATTTTTGAGTTTGCATGTTGAACTAGTGGCATGTGTGCTTTGGTCTATGTCAGTGAGGAGGTTTAATGATTAGCTTACAAGCCTTTCTGAAGCCATGGTTATTTTCAGCTAGTATGAGACAGAGAGCCCTCCTTTAGTGATAATGGGAGCTTTAATGGACAGCCGTAAACATTGAAAAGCACTAGTTCCACCATCTCAGTTCTAAAGGGTTGTCACTTCACTCTGAGGCTGTGCCCTGGGTCCTAGTCTCTTCTACTAGTGGACACATCTTCTCCACATCCACTCGATCCAGGTCTCTCAGTATTCTGTAAGTTTCAACCAGATGCCCCCTCATCATTCTTAACTACATTGAGTATGGACCCAAAGTCCTCAACCACTCCTCATATGACAAGCCCTTCATCCCTGCCATAATCCTTGTGATGATTTGGAGATGCCAGTGTTGGACTGGGGTGTACAAAGTTAAAAATCACACAACACCAGGTTATAGTCCAACAGGTTTATTTGGAAGCACTCTAGCTTTCGTAGCGACACTCCTTCATCAGGTGATTGAAAATCACCTGATGAAGGAGTGTCGCTCCGAAAGCTAGTGTGCTTCCAATTAAACCTTTTGGACTATAACCTGGTGTTGTGTGATTTTTAACATAATTCTTGTGAATCTCCTTTGGACTCCTCCAACACCAGCACATCCTTCCTTAGATACAGGACCCAAAACTGCTCCCAATATTCCAAATGCAATCTGACCACAGCTTCATACAGCCTTAGCAGTACATCTCTGCTCTTGTATGCTAACCCTTTTGAAATTAATGATAATATTGTGTTTGCCTTCCTCCCAGCCAACTGTACTTGCGCGATAACCTTATGAGAATCTTGAACTAAGACTCCCAAATCTCTTTGTTCTTCAGATTTCCGAAGCCTTTCCCCATTTTGAAAATAGTCGATACCTCTATTCTTCCAGTAAAGTGCATAATCTCACATTTTCCCACATAGTATTCCAACTGCCACTTCTTTGCCCACTCTCCAATCTGCTGACTGATAAAAACTATTCATGCTGTACCTCTTTGTCTCACAGTGGTTAGCACAGCTGCTTCACACGCCCGGGATCCAGGTTCAGTTCTGCCCTTGGGTGTCTGTCTGTGTAGAGTTTGCATATTCTCCCCTTGTCTGTGTGGGTTTCCTCCGGGTGCTCCAGTTTCCTCCCACAGTCCAAAGATATGCAGGTTAGGTGGATCAGCCATGCTACATTGTCCATAATGTCCAGGGATGTGCAGGCTGGGTGGATTAGCCCGGGGAAATGCAGGGTTACAGGGATAGGATAAGAGGGTGGATCTGGGTGGGATGCTCCTTGGAAGGTAGGTATGAACTCAATGGACCAAATAGCTCTGCTTCCACACTGTAGGGATTCTATGATGATTCTAATGACATATTCAACTCAGCTACTGCTTATCCTCTATCTCAGTGATCCAGAGCTCCCAGTCAACAAGAAAATAGGAATTCAGTAACAAATCCCTGTAACAAATGCTCTCCGTGGAATGGTAGGTTATGAGCTACCTTGAAACTTTATTGCTGGAACAGCACAGCAGGTCAGGCAGCATCCAGGGAACAGGAGATTCGACGTTTCGGGCACAGGCCCTTCTTCAGGATTCCTGAAGAAGGGCCTGTGCCCGAAACATCGAATCTCCTGTTCCCTGGATGCTGCCTGACCTGCTGTGCTGTTCCAGCAATAAAGTTTCAACTTTGATCTCCAGCATCTGCAGACCTCACTTTCTCCTATGAGCTACCTTGGCAAGAGTGGGCCTTGCTGAACAGGTTCAGGATAATTCAGGGCTTCTGTGCCCTGGCATCTCAGTACTGTACATTACTGAGGAGATCCCCTATAGACTGGAACTGCCGAGAGGTGTGAGGGAGGAGTGAAGGACTGCTGGGAAGGTGAGTAAAAAACAAAATTTTTTGAACAGAGCGGCAAGGAGAGAGGGCGGAGAGAAATGAGGGCTCCCGGGAAGATTTAACTGGGTGAGTGATCTCGGGTTTGCTACCGATGCCAAGAGATAGTGAGGTGAGGAACAGTCAGTGAATGCAGCTTAACACGTGGCTGCGAGGCTGGTGTAGGAGGGAGGGCTTCAGATACTGAGACCATTGGGATACCTTCTGGGGAAGGTGGGACCTGTACGTGAAAGGACGGGTTGCACCTGAACTGGAGGGGCACAAATGTCCTGGGTGGGAGATTCGCTTGTGTGATTCGGAAGGGTTTAAACTAGTTTGGCAAGGGGGTGGGAACCAGAGCTACACATCTGAGAGGGGATCAGTTACAGATGGGACAGTGACAGGATGCAATGAATCTATTAGGAATGTTTCTCATGCAATTAAACCAAGGATTAAAGTGTGTCAGCTTTAATGCAAGGAGTGTCAGAAATAAGAGTGATGAACTTAGAGCATGGATCAGTACTTGGGACTATGATGTTGTGGCCATAATGGAGACGTGGGTTTCACAGGGGCAGGAATGGTTGCTAGATGTTCCAGGGTTTAGAACATTTAAAAAGAACTGGGAGGGGGGGGAAGGGGAGGAGGTGTAACATTGCTAATTAGAGAGTGCATCACAGCTACAGAAACGAAGGTTGTCGAGGAAGGTTTGTCTACTGAGTTAGTATGGGAGCAAGCCACCGCATTGGGGTTTTCTACAGACCCCTTATAGCAGTAGAGAGATTGTAGGGCTGATAAGCCAGCAGATTTTGGAAAAATGCAAATGTGGCAGGGTTGTTGTTATGGGTGACTTAAAGTTTTCCAATATTGACTGGAATCTCCTTAGTGCAGATGGTTTGGATGGAGCTGTTTTTGTCAGGTGTGTTCAGGAGGGTTTCCTTACTCAGTATGTAAACAGACCGACAAGGGGAGAGGCCATTTTGGATTTGGTGCTTGGCAACGAGCCAGGACAGGTGTCAGATCTCACGGTGGGAGAGCACTTTGGTGACAGTGATCACAACTGCCTCACATTTACAATAGCCTTGGAGAGTGAAAGGAGCAGTTACCGAGGGAAGATATTAACTGGGGCAAAGGAAATTATGACACTATCAGACAAGAGTTGGGGAGCAATTGTTCCACAAAAAGGGCAGAGCAGACATGTGGAGACTGTTTAAGGAGCAGTTGTTGCGAGTGATGCACAAATTTGTTCCTCTGAGACAGGTAAGAAGGGGTAAAACTAAGGAACCTTGGATGACGAGAACAGAGGACCTTCTCATCAAAAGGAAGAAGGCAGCTTATATAAGGTGGAGGAAGCAAGGATCTAGCACAGCTTTAGAGGATTACAGGCTTGCTAAAAAGGACTCAGAAATGGACTGGGGAGGTGACGTGACAGATTGACGAAGGTTGAGCAGTAGATGTAGTGTATATGGACTTCAGCAAGGCATTTGATAAGGTTCTCCATGGTAGGCACATTCATAAAGTCAGGAGATATGGGATACAGGGAGTTTTGGCTATCTGGATTCAGAATTGGCTGGCTGACCGAAGGCAGAGAGTGGTTGTAGATGGAAAGTATTTTGCCTAGAGGTCAGTGTTGAGTGGTGTCCCACAGGGCTCTGTTCTTGGGCCTCTGCTTTTTGTAGTTTTTATAAATGACTTGGATGAGGAGGTTGAGGGGTAGGTTAGTAAGTTTGCAGATGACACAAAGGTTGGATACTTTGATAGTATTGAAGGCTACTGCAGGCTGCAGCGCGACATAGACAGGATGCAGAGCTGGGCTGAGAAATGGCAGATGGAGTTCAACCTGGATAAATGTGAAGTGATGCATTTTGGAAGGTCAAACTTGAATGCTGAATATAGGATTAAAGACAGGATTCTTGGCAGTGTGGAGGAACAGCGGGATCTTGGTGTTCAAGTACATAGATCCCTCAAAGTTGCCACCCAAGTGGATAAGGTTGTTAAGAAAGAATATGGTGTTTTGGCTTTCATTAACAGGGGAATCAAGTTTAAGAGCTGTGAGGTTTAGCTACAGCTCTGCAAGTTTCTGGTGAGACCACACTCGGAATATTGAGTCCAGTCTGGTCGCCCTACTATCAGAAAGGTACAGAGGCTTTGGAGAGGATGCAAAGAAGGTTTACCAGGATGCTGCCTGGACTGGAGGGCTTGCCTTATGAAGAAAGGTTGACTAAACTTGGACTTTTCTCTCTGGAGAGAAGGAGGAAGAGAGGAGACCTAATCGAGGTGTACAAGGTAATGAGGGGCATGGATAGAGTCAATAGCCAGAGACTTTTCCCCAGGGCAGGATTGACTGGCACGAGGGGTCATAGTTTTAAGATATTAGGAGAAAGGTATAAAGGAGACGTCAGAGGTAGGTTCTTTAAGCAGAGAGTTTGTGGGCGGCACGGTGGCACAGTGGTTAGCACTGCTGCCTCGCAGCGCCAGAGACCCGGGTTAAATTCCCGCCTCAGGCGACTGACTGTGTGGAGTTTGCACATTCTCCCCGTGTCTGCGTGGGTTTCCTCCGGGTGCTCCGGTTTCCTCCCACAGTCCAAAGATGTGCAGGTCAGGTGAATTGGCCATGTTAAATTGTCCGTAATGTTAGGTAAGGGGTAAATGTAGGGGTATGGGTGGGTTGCGCTTCGGCAGGTCGGTGTGGACTTGTTGGGCCGAAGGGCCTGTTTCCACACTGTAAAGTAATCTAATCTAATCTAAATCTAAAGTAATCTAATCTAAAGTAAAGTAATCTAAAGTAATCTAAAGAGTTGTAAGTGCATGGAATGTGTTGCCAGTGGTGGTGGTGGAAGCAGAGTCATTAGGGACATTTAAGCACCTGCTGGATATGTACATGGACAGCAGTGAAATGAGGGGTACGTAAGTTAGGTTATTTAATTTTACATTAGGATTAATCCTTGGCACAACATCGCGGGCCTAAGGGCCTGTTCTGTGCTGTACTTTTCTATGTTCTATGTTCTGTGGTAGAATCATTAGCATAAACTCAGCAAATTGGGAATCGATCACTTCCTTTCACCAAACAAAATGAACAGAGTTCAGAGTTCAACACATGTGGCCCTATCTCTAACTAATCTGTGTTGAATGAAGCGATCAGGTAGCCAAGACAACTGGTACATGAGATTTTCCTCACGTACAGGTGAACAGAAACCAGGAATCTGTTCAATGTGACAGAGAAGAGGGTACACTGAAGAAGACGATGAGAACTGGATTTGTGTGCTGAGCTGTTCAAGCTTGACCCAGGAAGTAAAGCCTGTTTCCATCTGTTAATTACTGCCTGAGGTCATTCATTACTGTATTTAAGAAACATTCCTGGTCTGGTAGTGAGTCCCATCTTCAAAATTATTTGACAGATTCAGCCATAAGTAAAGGCAGGCATTCCTGACAAGCTAAATCCCTTACAATGTGTAGAAATATTTCCCAAGTTCAGTCCTGAAACATTTGGTTCCAGCATCTAAACTGTGCTCCCTGGTGGCAGAATCTGCAAATCACAGTCTGGGCAGAATGGAAGGCGAACATTTGTCCTCCAGCACTATCTCTATCCAAAATACCCTGTTCAAGTGTTGCAAGAATATCATATCCCTTCAAACTGTTTGTGAGTAACCTTAGGGTCACATCACTCTGGGGTCTGAGTCGGTAGTTTTTCCTGTTTTGGCATCCCTACTCTGGGAAAAAGACTCGCGTTCATGTCTTGTTTATCACATTCACCTAGCAGGAGAAAATGAGGACTGCAGATGCTGGAGAGTCAGAGTCGAAAAGTGTGGCGCTGGAAAAGCACAGCAGTTCAGGCATCATCTGAGGAGCAGGAGAGTCGGTGTTTCGGGCCGGAGCCCTTCATTAGTATTCCTGATGAAAGGCTTTTTCCCAAAACATCGACTCTCCTGCTCCTCAGTTACTGTCTGACCTGCTGTGCTTTTCCAGCACCACACCTCTCGACACATTTACCATACAGCCAATGATGTAGTTTTGAGGAGTGGTCACTGTTATCAAGTAGGAAGCAGGGCAGCTGACTTTGTACACTGCAAACTCGCACAGCTAGCCATGTCATAATGGCTCGGTAATCTGCTTTTCGGTTGGTGACTGATTGATCTGGTAGCCAGGGAATGCTCCCTTGCAGCTTTTTGTCATTGTAGTGCCATGAGATCTTTTACATCTGCCAGATCAGGGGAGCCTTGGTTTAATGTCTCACTGGAGAGATGTCAGCTCTGACAGTGCAGTATAGTTCTGGAGTGGCTGCCTGTACTTTCCATGATGTAGTCCTGGAGTGGGGCTTGAACCAAGGAACTCGAGATTGTGAAAGCCATGGCTGATACAGAAGCAGAGTGAAATTTACTATCAAACATTGGAACTAGCCAAAGCTGCTGAAAGACCTTGAATTGAAAGAATATTTTTCTGTGATCACATGGGAACTCAGGGCACAATGTGTGTAATCTGATTGCACGGTTCTTCCCTGTTGTATAAATATTGGGAATCAATCACCTCGATGATTGGTTCTACATTGAGCACAGAGTAAGTTAACAATGAGGGGAGGCGATGGTCAATGGTATTATTGCTAAGCTTTTAAACCAGAGACCCAGGTAATGTTCTGGGACCTGGGTTTAAATCCTGCCATGGCAGAGGGTGGAATTTGGATACAACAATAATCTGGAAGTAAGAGTCTGATGATGATCATCATGAATCCACTCCCATTTGTCAGGAAAAACTCATTGGTTCACTAATGTCCTTTTGGGAAAGAAATCTGTCATCTTACCTGGTCTGACCTACTTGTGACTCCAGACCCACAGCAATGCTGTTTGGGCAATTAGAGATGGAAAATAAATGCTGGCTTAGCTAGTGACACCCTCATTCTGTGCATGAATATAACAAAAATGATCCTGCTGCCATAGGGAATTGACTTTGTCAGTGTGCAATTAGATCAGCTAGGATTTTCCTCAAATATTCTGTAAATAAATCAAAATACAGGAAGTCCCTGGGTTACGAACGCCTGATTTACGAATGTCCCATACTTGCAAACCGACCTCTGGCTTCTCAATTTTAGAACATAGAACATAGAACAATACAGCACAGAACAGGCCCTTCGGCCCACGATGTTGTGCCGAACATTTGTCCTAGCTTAAGCACCCATCCATGTACCTATCCAATTGCCACTTAAAGGTCACCAAAGATTCTGACTCTACCACTCCCACAGGCAGCGCATTCCATGCCCCCACCACTCTCTGGGTAAAGAACCCACCCCTGACATCTCCCCTATACCTTCCACCCTTCACCTTAAATTTATGTCCCCTTGTAACACTCTGTTGTACCCGGGGAAAAAGTACAACAGAGTGTTACAAGGGGACATAAATTTAAGGTGAAGGGTGGAAGATATAGGGGAGATGTCAGGGGTGGGTCCTTTACCCAGAGAGTGGTGGGGGCAAGGAATGCGCTGCCCGTGGGAGTGGTAGAGTCGGAATCATTGGCGACCTTTAAGCGGCATTTGGATAGGTACATGGATGGGTACTTAATCTAGGTTAGAAGTTCGGCACAACATCGTGGGCCGAAAGGCCTGTTCTGTGCTGTATTGTTCTATGACTCATTTCCCTGGCTGGTTAATACTGTATACTATCCCTCACCCATTTGCTCAAACTAAATCCTCCTGAATTGGACCTGGTGCTATCCTTAGCTGTATGTGTGATTACTGTAGGCAATCATCACGATGGCTCAGTAGTTAGCACTGCTGCCTCACAGCACCAGGGTCCCAGTTTCAATCCCAGGCTTGGGTGACTGTCTGCGCGGGTTTGCTCTGGTTTCCTCCCACAGCCCAAAGATGTGCCGGTCAGGTGAATTGGCTATGCCAAAATTGCCCATAGTGTTAGGTGCATTAGTCTTGGGCAAATTTCCCTCTATCCCATGCCTCCTGACTTTCTGCATAAGCCTACCATGGGGAACCTTATCAAATGCCTTACTAAAATCCATGTATACTACATCCACTGCTCTACCCTCATCCACAAGCTTGGTCACCTCCTCAAAGAATTCAATCAGACTTGTAAGGCAAGACCTACCCTTCACAAATCCATGCTGGCTGTCCCTAATCAAGCAGTGCCTTTCCAGATACTCATAAATCCTATCCCTCAGTACCCTTTCCATTAAAAATTATTTTTAAAAATCTGAGTTAACTACAATGTTTCGTCCTAATGAACAGACGGACTAATTAACCTGTATGTATTCCGACTTATGCACAAATTTGGCTTACGCACAGTGGGAAAATGCAACTTGTTCATAACCTGGGGACTTTTTGTAATGTTGAAGATTCCTTCTGAAATAAAATAATTATTTTTTCATACACTAAATAAATTGTGGAAATACTCCAAAAATTAGTCCTGGTAGCTGCTGGTCTGGAATGGACATTATTGAACGTTGTAGGACAAATTCCACAAAATAAATTTTACTAATTAAGATATAATGTTTGTTTAGAAGGTTGGGGTGATTTGTGCTATGAATCAGATATGAACACATCCAATAGATTTTCTGATAATTATGCAAAACAGATCAGAAAATTAGTGAAGATGTGACGTCCAGTCAGCACCTGTTTTAGTTCTCCCGTTATTGCCAGTTACATTAATTACATCAATATTAACCTCTTTATTGTTAAATTTAAATATTCATCCAACTTCCTCAGTTGGTCAGAAAATCTTGTGCTGGGTGCTGTGACATAATGAGTTATTTGGTGCCCCCACGTTTTACTGTAACAGGTCAGCATGCTTCATCGGTAGCCAACACCCAATTGCTCAGTATTCTTACCTCCACAGTCACAGGCTGTGGTTCACTTCTCCGGCAGTGACTCTGTAAACAGGACCGAAATCAGGAGACACACTGATATGGAGTCGTGCGACTTTCTGCAGTGACCTCTGCTGTAAGTAATGATTGGCATTGCCAATAGGTTTATCAATGCTGTCAGATGTTCCTCCTCTGCCTCCTGCCTGACAAACTGCTGTCCAAAATAGGCAGCAGGAGAACCAGTCTTACCCTACTCCATTCTGCTCCACCTGTATTTTGGGCATCAAAAAGGCTAATGGTGTGTTCCATATTCCATTACTTCCTCACATTAGGCTCCTGGCTCCAAGTGTATCCATTGACACAGAATCGGTCCATGGACATTTGTTACACAGATAATCTTTGCAAGGGCTGAAATATACACTGAATGTACTAATGGCGTTGAGTCCACTTATCCCAAAATATGGTAATTTACCTTTAATGGCTGTATCCCTTTAAACATATCAAACAGCTCTTCTAAGGAGTTGTAAAAGCACCCAAGGTGAAACTCAGCAAGTTTTGGGATCCTGTTCATACTCTGCAGCATCTGATTCTGTCCGATCAGGTGAGGTCAACTTGCTATCACTGTCACACTGCTCAACAAACACTTGCTGGATGTCCAATTGGAAAATACCCCACTCTGATTCCCATATTGGGAAGATTCTCGTATTTAAATTGTAGTGTTGAATGTAGCCACACAGGTGACAGAATATCCCAAGCACCCCACCTCAGTTTTGACTCTTTCCTGGACCAGCTTAATTCCCAGCTTTGGCCACCACCTCCTTCCCTCCACGTTGAGAATGAATTTAACACCTGGTCCATATTATCATCTGAACAAACCACATAATTAGCACAACAAAGTATTTTGATCAACACCAGTACTCCCCAAGGAAATGAATCAACATTGTCACACTCCCCACTACAGCCCACTCTGAGTAGGAGAATTGGCCCTGAAACATTGACCATCTCCCTTCACTGAGGATTGTAAAGGAGGATTATTAGGAATTGCTAACACTGCATGATAGTGACGTTTTAATCAATACTTCAACAAAGGGTCAAAAATATACAGGCAAATGAATAATCTGGAATGAACAAGTGGAGAATTGTTTACTGCCAAGACTTACAACCTCAGCTTTATTCACAGAAACACAACACCTGAGACCTTCCAGTCTGTCAAAGGGCCATTTTAAATTGGTGAGATATGTGCTGTGAGAGTCTCATTAAAACTCATTGCACTTGGTGTGAGTAGTTATTCTATCTGGGTATGACACAAATATATCTGATGTATAACTTCCTTCTGATCCCAAAAGCATTTTGGAGAATTTGGCACAACATATTTTGGGAGCACGAAGTTGGAACCTGACTCTGGTTGAGATTCCTTACAGCTTGCAGATTCCGGAGAAAATCAGGTCTCAAATCTTAGATCCATCACTATATGTGTACCCATGTGTGTACTCAATGTGAATCTGGAGATATTGCATCTATGTTCGCCGACTCACTCACGCCGACATGACAGAGACAAGTGTAGATTGGACGATCATAAGAACTTGGAGGATATTACAGACTGACATGAACGAATTTTGTAGGAGAGTGTCATCAGGGAGTGATGGGGGATGAGTCAGGGGAAAGCTGCAGAAACATCAAAGAATTTGCTTCCCAAAACGTAAGGATATTGAGACCTGTTTGACCCCAGGATTGAAACCATGGCTTTGTCTGGTGCATGTGCCTCAATAACACATTCAAGCACTTAAAATGGAATACTGAATCAATTCATCGAAGAGCAGCATGGGTGGAGACAGGTACAGAATTGACAGTTCAGGTGAGGGAGTGTTAGCCAGTTCTGATGAAGGGTCATCAGTCCAAAATATTAACCCTGCGTTTCATTCCACAGATGCTGCCAGATCTCCTGAGCACTTCCAGCATTTTCTGCTTTCATTTTAAATTTCCAGCATCCCCAGTTCTGAAGAAGGATCACTGATACAGTAATCTTGTGTTTCTCACCACAGATGCTGCCAGACCTACTGCATTTCTTCAGCAATTTCTGTTTCTGTCTGCAGTATTTGTTTTGATAAAAAGGCATGATACGTTGGACAAAAAGGAGATTCATTTGAATGTTTTGAAAAAAGAAAGATAATTGGAATTAGTCTGTGTGCTGTGGGTTTGATATGGCTGTGATGTAATATGGCATTGTCAATGAACTGTTGATAGCATAGCCTACCGTGCACTTGTCTTCCTCAATACACCCCTATGGGAACAACTTGTTCCTTTTGGGAAAAAAACAAATTACATCAGAATTTAATTTCATGTCCAACATTCAATAATAGCATACTCCAGTAATTTATGTACTAGATGATTTTCAGATTGATTCTCTCATTATACAGTGTTCAAACAGGGAGCTACTTTGGGGATCACACCTGAAGGAGCATCAAACCATGTCTCAGATGGAATAGAAGAAATTATTTAGGTTTCTATTTGCACTTGTGGACATAGTAGCCTGTCACATAACCAATGATGAAGATGATCCAAAACACAGCAATTCCTCCAAGTACTTTCATCACAATGCCTAGTTTTCCGGTGCATAATTTATCATAAATCCTGAAATGAGAAACAAACAAACAAACATATGCTGAATATTTAATCAGGTCAGTGTTACAAGTAACAGCAAGACTGTTGAAGTAATGGTTATCTGCACACAAGGACACAGTAACACAATCTTGCTTCATGATAACTCCTAATTGGCTAGCAGTTCTGGGAGCTCTTATAAAAAAACTTCCTTTCATTCAGATTGTGTATTTCGACACAGACATATATACCAAGCCTCAGTATCAGAACATCACGGGGAAGATTATTAATTGCCAAATCCATCCATTCTCATTGCTTGTCTGCAAGTTCCCTTCATCACACTCCAAAATCACGGAGGTAACTCAATCAGGACCTAATGTTACGTTGGCAAATACATTTATAAACAGCTGTCATGTTAAAGCAGAATGCTGGATTTCAGCAACTGTGAATTGAGTACAAACATATCAACATGCCAATAAGCAGCAATAGGAGGACATTTGGCTCTTTCAGTCTACTCCCCCATTCAATAAGATGGTACTGATCTGACTTGAACTTCACCTCTACATTCCTGCATACCACTGCTGGTGAATTGAAGTTCATTAGAACTCAGTATTGTTTTAGATTTCTTGCAGATGCAGGTTTTTTGATTTGATCCAAAGTGCTAATAAATTTTTCAGTATTATGTTATAATTTTGATTCATTGGAAAAATCAAAATTTAGCTCATGGCTAATAGTTATCTAAAGATCCTTTAATCCTTTCTTTTATTTATTTTAACTTTGAGATTTATTACTTTCCTATGTCCAAACTGCCCTTACTTTTGAACTTTAAATACTAAATTGCTTTGGAAGAGTTTTTTTTGGTTTTAACTCAGCCAATGAAAAAATGAATCGGGAAGATATTGATAATCTGCATTCTCAGCAAAAAGTGTAATACCTTCCCTCTCCCAGCCTCGGCAGCCCTTTCTGGTGAAGAATCCCACAGTTTCATTTTCTCTGGGAGAAAACATTCTTCTTCAGCTCTGTCTTAAATATATCAGCCATGATTGAATGGTGGAGCAGATATGATGTACTGAATAGGTAAAAACAATGACTGCAGATGCTGGAAACCAGATTCTGGATCAGTGGTGCTGGAAGAGCACAGCAATTCAGGCAGCATCCGCCGAGCAGCAAAATCGACGTTTCGGGCAAAAGCAGCTTTTATTCCTGATGAAGGGCTTTTGCACGAAACGTCGATTTTGCTGCTCGTCGGATGCTGCCTGAATTGCTGTGCTCTTCCAGCACCACTGATCCAGAATGATGTGCTGAATAGTCTAATTCTGCTCCGATATCTTATGATCCGTGGTCTTAATATTTTAATGAACCAATAAATTAAAAAAGACAATGGAACAGGTGCCTCCTTTTTCTGAAATACCTTCTGGCCCTGGACTCAACCCTGAAACAACTACTCCACATCTACTCTGTCGAGTTCTCTAAGAATCTTGTGCATTTCTTGTGAAGATGGTTTCCATTCAGAGGCTGAGCTGACAGAATCCATCATTCAGACCCACAATGGGCTGAAGGCATGGGAAGGACAGGAGGTTGCTGCATCATTAAGACAACAGCCAGAGTTTCAGAGGCCACCACTAGTTTCCTGTGTGTCAGCTGACAACGCTACAATCAATAATTCTGCTGGATTTACAAGATTTCAAGAGTAATAATATAGACCAATAGAAATTTAGAAACTATGTCCAGCATCAATGGGTTTAGAAGGAACAAGAGAGAGTGAATAAACTCACTTCCAACTTGAACCTGCCATCCCTTATTACTGACAGTGCCAGTCTGAAAGAAGATTGGAAATGGATAGGCTGGAAAGGTCCCAGTGAGGTGGCCCAGGCTGGGTCTGGGACAATGCTTGAATTGCTTTGATGCTCCTGGACTTTGAAAGGAACCCTGATCCAATTTATTACTCAATATCTTCAGCTGGATGACCCAGGGATGCCAACTGTGCTCAGCATCAAAACTCAGCAATACCTCAAGTCCAGCCAAAACCATCAAGGTTAGAGGACATTGGTTTCCACCTAATTGTTTCCTAGCAACACTTAGAGCTTCCAAGAGAGATGAAAAAACAGAAAAATGAACAGATTTTAAAAATTAAGCAAATGTAAAACATGTACACACCATTTTAAATTTATTGGTTCATTAAAATATTAAGACCATAGATCATAAGATATCGGAGCAGAATTAGACTATTCAGCACATCATGTCTGCTCCACCATTCAATCATGGCTGATATGTTTCTCACTCCCATTCTCCTGTCTTCTACCTGTAAAGCTTGAGCCCCCTACCATTTAACACTGTCTTAGAGACATTCAATGACTTGGTCTCCACAGCCCTCTTTGGCAATGACTTCAACAGATTAAGCACCCTCTGCTGAAGACATTCCTCTTCATCTCAGTTCTAAAGAGTCATCCCTTCACTCTGAGGCTGTGCCCTCAGGTCCTAGTCTCTTTGACAAGTGGAAATTTTTCCTCTATGTCCACTTTATCCAAGCCTCTCAGTGTCTCATAAGTTTCAGTCGGATCCCCATCTTCCTTTGTAACTCCTTTGAATACAGATCCAAAGTCCTCAACTGCTCCTCGCATGACAAGCTTTTCATCCCCGGAATCGTTCTCATAAACTTCATGTGGGTACCTCCAACACCAGCACATCCTTCCTCAGATATGGGGCCTGAAACTGCTCACAATATTCCAAATGCAGTCTGACCAGAGCCGTGTACAACCTCAACAGTACATCTCTGCTCTTCTATTCTAGCCATGTTAAATAAATGCTAACATTGCATTTGCCTTCCTATTGGATAACTGCATTTTGGAAAGGCAAATCAGGGCAGGACTTATACACTTAATGGTAAGGTCCTGGGGTGTTTTGCCAAACAAAGAGACCTTGGAGTACAGGTTCATAGTTCCTTGAAAGTGGAATCCCAGGTAGCTAGGATATTGAAGAAGGTGTTTGGTATGCTTGCCTTTATTGATCATGCATTGGGTATAAGAGTTGGGAGGTCATGCTGCAGCTGTGCAGGACATTGTTAGGCCACTTTTGGAATATTGTGTGCAATTCTGGTCTCCCTGCTATATAAAGGATGTTGTGAAACTTAAGAGGGTTCAGAAAAGACTTACAAGGATGTTGCCAGAGTTGGAGGATTTGAGCCACAGAGAGAGACTGAACAAGCTGGGGCTGTTTTTCCTGGAGCACCGGAGGCTGAGGGGTGACCTTATTGAGGATTATAAAATCTTGAGGTGTATGGATGGGGTAAGTAGCCAATGTCTTTTCCCCGTTCTGGAGGAGTCCGGAACTAGAAGGCATTGGTTTAAATTGAGAGAGGAAAGATTTAGAAGGGACTTAAGGGGCAACTTTTTCATACAGAGGATGATGCATGTATGGAATGATCTGCCAGAAGGAGTGGTGGAGGCTGGTACTATTATGACATTTAAAAGGCATCTGGATGGGTATATGAATAGGAAGGGTCTAGATGGATATGGGCCAAATGCTGGCAAATGGGACTAGATTAATTTAGGATCTGATCAGCATGGATGAGTTGGACTGGGGATCTGTTTCGGTACTGTATACCTCTATGACTGTATGAACCTGCATGTTAACCTTAACAGAATCCTGAATTAAGTCTCCTAAGCCACTTTGTGCTTCAGATTTCCAAAGCCTTTCCCCATTTAGAAAATAGTTTATGCCTCTATTCTTCCTACCAGAATGTATAACCTCACACTTTCCTACATTGTCTTCCATCTACCACTTCTTTGCCCACTCTCTGAGCCGGTCCAAGTTCTTCTGCAGCCTCCCTATTTCCTCAACACTTACCTGCCCCTCCACATTTCCCTCCCCTCCCCTATCAGCGTTCTGAAAAGACCACTCCCTCGGTGACTCCCTCGTCAGGTCCACACTCCCCACCAACCCAACCTCCACTCCCGGCACCACCCCGTGGCTCAACACTTCAACTCCCCCTCCCACTCCACCAAGGATATGCAGGTCCTTGGTTCCACCTATCGCATTTCCAACGCCCCTCCCCCAAGTCCCTCCTCCCTACCTTTTATCTTAGCCTGCTGAACACACTTTCCTCATTCCTGAAGAAGGGCTTATGCCCGAAACGTCGATTCTCCTGTTCCTTGCTTGCTGCCTGACCTGCTGCGCTTTTCCAGCAACACATTTTCAGCTCTGATCTCCAGCATCTGCAGTCCTCACTTTCTCCTCAATTTCTTTAGTCATCCAGCATTCCCTATACCTACCAGCCTTTCCTTTTACCCTAACTGGAATATGCTTGCACAATAAGAATCAGAGAGTTATAGAATCATACAGGACAGAACTGGCCCTTTGGCTCATTAGGTTTGCACTGACCCATCCACAGTAATCCCACTTTGCTGCACTGGGTCCTAAACTCTAGTCTCTCTCAGTTTGTAGGTTTGTACCTATTGCTGAACCCCACTGGCGCTGTATTGAACAGTTACTTCCTCTCCACCCTTCTGTGCCCTCAAACATTTATACACCTCAAACAGATTCCCCTTAACCTTCTCGAAAGAAAACAACTTGAGCTTATTTAGCCTCTCTTCAAAGCTAAACTGCCCCATTCCAGGGCAATATCCTGCTGAATCTCCTCTGTACCCCCTCCAGTACAATCATATCCATTATGTCGTGTGCAAACCAGAACATGCACACAGCACTCCAGCTGTGGCCTGAGCAATGTTCTGTACAGGTCCAGCAAAACTTCCCTGCGCTTCTAATTCATGATTAAGGCAAGAGTCCCTATTGTGCCTTCTTAACCACCTTATTAACCTGTCCTGTTCCAGGGATCTGTGGATGAGCCCAAGATCCCTCTGTTTCCTGGAGCTTCCTGGTGTCCTAACGTTTATGGAGTATTCCCTTCTCTTGTTACTTCTTCCAAAGTGTATTGCCTCACACTTTTATAGTGCATCGTTTCAATTTAGTAATGTTACTGATTAAAAGAACAAACTTAGATTAGTGCTAGGGTCCTCAACTTAAACTTTCAACTGAAATTTCGGACAGATGCGGATACTTGGAGGAACGTGAATTGTATTGCATGTCCATAAACTGATACCCTCAGTATCAGTATGGGCTATGGAATATGGGCTATGGAATATGGGCTATGGAATAATCTTTGAAAGCAGCCATACCTTTTACAGCCTGAAGCTTCTATTGCAGAAATGCTGATGGTGACCTGGTCCTGGGCATTGTCATTCCATCGACTGTACTGCACATCTGTCTCATGAGTGATCATTGTTAAATTCAATCTCTGGTGCTAAAAATTAGCTGGATCTGTAGTAACACAAAACTCATGCCTTTAATATTCTTGTAGTTTATCTAAGTAGAGAAATTGTTTTTTTAAATGATCATTCTTTCTTGTTGGATAATAATGGCAGAAAAACACCTTTCAGCCCGCTCACCTAGAGGCTGTACTGTTATTCAGTCGGATCACGATGAACTGTATTAAAATTTTATCTGTACCATGATGCTACAAAAACCTTTAGCATTAACTTGGTTCAACTTCCCTTGAATCCTTATGATTAAAGTAATTCTCCAGCTCAAATGTAAATGCTTCTAATATAATATGCTGGATTTGTTTAATTTATGGCTGTTAAGTACAAAATCTAGGCAGATAGGGGAGGGCGTTGTATTGATGAAATTGCAATCTTTTAGCTAACTCATGGTTTTGATGTTTGCTGAGCAGGATGGAAAAGATCCATTGAGACAAAAGGAAGAATAAGGAAATTTTCCAGATGGCTGAGCTAATGCTTACCCATTAACCAACAGCATCAGAATATATTAACTGGATTTTTATTCCTTTGCAGTTTATTGGAATTTGCTGATAACAAATTCCTTCCTATGTTGGAGCAAATTACTGTAGATGCTGGAATCTGTACTGAAAACAACAAATGCTGGAGATCACAGCAGGTCAGGCAGCATCTATGGAGAGAGAGCAAGCTAATGTTTTGAGTCTAGAAGACTTTGTCAGAGCTAAAGTGAAGTGTGGAGGGGGCAGCATTTATGCAATGGTGTTGTGGGGGTGTGCCGGGGAGGTGGTGAAGTGCTGGGAGAGAAAAGGATAGAGTAGATTAAGTGATCAGAATGAGAGAATGGCAGAACAATGGTCCAACTGCCAGAATAGAAAAAACAGGCAGCCCCACTGAAGTGGATTGGCTGTGGGAAAGGATAGATTTACGGGGTTAGGGTGAGGGGTGTGGGTCTGAGTGGGATGCTCTTTAGAGGGTTGATGTGGACTTGATGGGCTGAATGGCCTGCTTCCACAATGTAGAGGTTCCATGATTCCATATGAATTCAGTCTAGGGCTTCCTTTTAAGGCCACAAGACAGTTATTGCCAGTTATGAGCTGATGTGTTCCTATTAAGGCTGCAGAACATGCCTGGCAATCCATTGTCTTTGCAGTAAGAAGTTCCTGTTCTTAGGAACTGAGGAATAAAGAGCTGCGTATTTCATTTTTGGTGAAAGTGAGGACTGCAGATGCTGGAGATCAGAGTCAAGATTAGAGTGGTGCTGGAAAAGCACCGCAGGTCAGGCAGCTTCCGAGGAGTAGGAAAATCGATGTTTCAGGTAAAAGCCCTTCATCAGCCCTTTATCCCTGATGAAGGGCTCCTGCCCGAATCATCGATTCTCCTGCTCCTTGGACGCTGCCTGACTTGCTGTGCTTTTCCAGCACCACTCTAATCTTTATTATTTCATTTTTGGACCTGGGAAAGATGTCAGGGTCTTTGAGGTATTGGTGTGCTCTGCGTTTTGGTGGGATATTGGCGTGGACACCACTGTAAGGACTCTGATGGGATTGTGCTGTTCACCCAGACCATGTGAAGGACCTCTCACCACCATTTGAGAGCAGTCAGCATCCTTCAATGTGGATAACCTTGCATGCAGCTTCTCAAAACTTGCAGAGGGGAGAATTCTCCTAATTTTCACTTCAATTAGCTCATATATTGTGGTGCACTGCTGCTGAGCAAAGACAGGAGAGAAATCTTACAGACAGTTCAAGTAGATACTATCAAAAGAAAGAAAAAAAACTCTCATGGCAATTATATAGCACAGATCAGCCACATCTCAGATAATCCAAAAATGTTTCACCAATGAATGAATTATTTCTAAACTGTAGTTAAGGCAAACATGTTAGTCAGATTTCATCTGGCAGGTTAATACAAGCAGCAATAGATAACAGACCAGATACATTTTTCTTTATCTGTGCCTTTTGTGTGATATTGGCCCAGAAACAGGAAACTTCCCCTGGTTTTCCTCAAGTCTGTCATAGTCCCCTATCTGGAAATTCAACCTTGTTAGCACTGAAGCTGTTCATTGACTATACCATGTGTCACGAATGCTTGAAGGCTCCCAGTTCTCAAGTGACAAACAGGGTAGTATAATCCTGGATTGTCTTCACTCCTGGGATCTGATGTGCTTTCCTGTTTTGCTCTGCTCTCCCTCCGGACTCTCAGGTACCTGACCTCAGCTCATCAGTTCCCTGGTGCTGTGTGACCTGCACTGTCATGCGTGAAACCGAATTTGAACGTTTTCAGATTCACGAGTGAATGATTTTGAAACCTGAGTCTAGAATCTTGAAGCATTTCCATACAAGAGACCTTTTGAAACATGATTGTTTTCCAACCAAGGTAGATGACAAAGGCATTGCTGGTTAAAATATTCATTACACTTGGCAACTTTGTTTCCTCCAGTTCTTCAGAATCTTTGACTTTCTGATGATATTTAGAATACAGTTGGTGGACAATGAGCTCAGCATTCTCTCATGGAATAAAGAAATAACTTGCATTTATATAACACCTTTCGTAATCTCAGGAAGGCTCAAAACATTTTATACCATTTTATTTATTCATGGTACATGGGTGTCACTAGCTAAGCCAGCATTTATTGTTGATCCTTGATTATCAGAGTGCAGTTAAGCATCAACCACATTGCTGTGGGACTGGAGTCACATCTAGGCCAGACCAGGTAAGGACAATGCACTCCCTTCTCTAAACAACGTTAGCTAACAAGGTATTTTCAGCAATCAACAACGGTTTCATAGTTGTCATTAAACTCTTAGCGTCAGACTTTTATTGAATTTAAATGCCACCATCTCTTATGGTGGGAATTGAACCCAGTTTTCCGGGACATTACCTGGGATATATTCGGGGAAATCTAAGATGGAGGATGGGAAACAATTGTGGCTGGAAGAGCTGTTCTTTTTTTGAGATCTTTTGGGTGTTGGAGGTGATTTCCTTGAATTCCAGGAGCTGCAATTATTGTTTTATATGCTGTTGCATGTTTTGAAACTTTGAGGAAAAAAAATCAGAACAACAGAACTTTATTTTGTAAATATTTTTATTGAGTAAAAGAATTTGAATATTTTACAAAATTAGAAAATTACTACAAAAAAGCATAACAATCTTATAATATAACATCAACAATGGTGACAGTAACAGTGAACAAACTACTACTCTACTCCACAAACAATTTAGAAGAAAAAAAGAGAAAAAAACCTACGCAAACTACAATTCAATTAATAACTAAACTTAAAAAAAGAAACTAAATGAAACCAAATTAACTTAAATTAAGTTACTACACTCAGCGCAATCCCACCAAAGCTCCCCACCACTGGGAGCATCAGTTGGCGTACCCGTTTTTGTTTGGAACTCTTCCTCCCAGGGGCCCCCGGGCTGCCAGACACAGCCATCATAGTTATACAAAGGCCCTGACCAATATGGCCGACAAGTCCACGTCTATATGGTTCGAAAAGGACTACCACATCCTACAAAGCAGTTCCGTTTTCTAGTGCCCCATACTTGTAAGAAAGTCCAGGGGGATATGCTCCATAACTAATCTACTCCACCCTGAGATCCTGGGGGATTTTCTGACACCCATCTCATCAGGACGTTCTTCCTTGCACAAAGTGAAAGAATATTAAACAGTTTCTTCCCACATGCATCCAAAGAAGGGAGGTTTGGCAAACCCAAGAGTAGGGACACCGGATCTACCTTGACCTCAGTTCCCAAGACCCCTTCCAAAACACTTGCTCTAAAGCTCCAATACCTACAAAGCTTGTGGCATGACCACAAGAGTACCAACATCTGTTTTACATTTGGGCCATATTGGGGACGCTCCTGTCATAAATTTTGTAAGCTGCTTCGGTGCCAAATGAGCCCGTGGAGTGCCTTCAGATGCATAGCCTGCATCCTATTGCAAATCGAAATCTTTCTTACGTTCTCCCAAATATCTTCCCATGCCTCTGACGAGATCTCCACCCCCAATTCCTGTGTCCAGATTCCACACAGCCACTCAACGTTCTTCAAAACATTACCTCCTGATAAATGGTAGAGGGTGCTGACTGAGAGGGTACCCATGGACCAAAGTACTCTCCTCTCCACTTCCAACTTAGTGTAGTCCTTTTCTGTATAAAGTCGTTAATCTGAAAATAACGAAAGAGGTCCATCCTAGATAGTTTATACTTCTGGCTCAACTGCTCGAATGCCGTCATGACGTCCCCATCAAATAAATCTCCCAAACAGGAGACTCCTCTAGTCTCCCAGAGCCTAAAGCTGGAATCCATCGATCCCGGACGGAATCCTAACATTCCTTCCATGGGAGTAAAAGGAGAAGTTTTTTGTAAATTGCCCTCACCTTGTCGCATTGTTCTCCATGCTTTAACCATGTTAAGGACTCTGCAATGCTCCATACCAGTCCTCATCTTGTCCATAAGCAACAAATTAATGAGGAGGCATCCTGCCTGGGAGGCCACAATGTCCAGCCAGGTTGACCACGGGTCCTGGCAAGTCCACTCAGCCACATTGGAAATTGGGAACTTAATTGATATTTCTTAAAATCTGGATAATCCACACCCCCCATCCCCTGCGGAAGCTGCAATTTGGAGAGCTTAATAACATTCTTCATAATGACTTCATAACATTGATTTTATACCCTGAGAACAAACCAAATAGATTAATCCCTTGTATTAAATGGGACACAGATATTGTCGGGTTAGTTAGAAAGAGAAGAATGTCATTTGCATAAAAGGTGATCTTATGCCCTCCTGATCCTACCTCCAGGGCAGTAATATTGGGGTCCTTCTGGATGGGCTTTGCCAACGGCTCAATCCCCAATGTAAATAGTAACAGTGAATGGGAGCACCCTTGTCAGCTGCCTCTGCCAATACTAAAATTGTCCGACCTTATACCATTCGTGAGAACCGCTGCTTTAGGGTCACTATAGAACACTGCCACCTGCCTGGCAAAGACCCCTTCAAAGCCAAACTGTTCCAGGACGTAGAAGAGGTACAGCCACTCCACCCGGTCAAATGCTTTCTCTGCATCTAGGGAGACTACCAAGCCTGGAATCGACCCTTGCTGGCACACCTGTACCATATTTAGTACTCTTCTAATATTAGAGGACCTGTGACCCCTAATAAAACCTGTCTGGTCCTTCCTTCTGGAGCTTCTCCAACCTCAACGCCAGCATTTTCAACAAAATTTTAAAGTCCATGTTTAATAATGATATGGGCCTATACGAAGTGCAATCCTCTGGGGCTTTCCCTCTCTTGAGAATAAGAGAAATATTTGCTTCTCTCAGAGAGGATGGGAGGCAGTCCTGATATGAATAATTGTACATATCCAGCATTGGCCCGGCCAGCATTTTATAAACTCCTTGTAAAACTCACTCTGAAATCCATCTGGGCCAGGCGCCTTACCGCTCTGGAGCTGCCTCACCGCCTCCTGTGTCTCTTGGACTGTCAGAGGGGCATTCAAAAGAGATGCCTGCTCTGAAGTTACACCTGGGAGGTCCAAGGTCTTAAAAAAGGGCTCCATCTTCGCCAATTTGTCCTCACAGCCCTCCGACCAGTACAACCCAGAGTAGAACTTCCTGAATACCGTTAATCTTTTTGGAATTGTGAGTGAGAGGACTAGCACTCTCTCTGATGGATGTGATAGATTGGGGGGGGCATTCTTCTTTCTGGCCCAGTACACCAGATACCTACCTACCCGGCTTATCACCATACTCACCATACTATGTTTCACAAAGGAAATCTCCCTCTTTGCTGTCTAGGTGAGTGCAGAATTCAGAGCAGCCCAGAGGGCTGTAATCCCCTGCAACTTGGTTACAGATGGTCTGTCAAAGTATGCTAACTCAGCTGCTTTCAGCTGACCCTTGAGCATACGCTGCTGCTCTCCCGACAGGTTACTGGCCGTACCTCGATTAACGTCCCAAAAAATTTTAAAGTCCTGCGAAAAATACTCAGTAAACTTGCTATCTTTCAGGAGAAAGGATCAATGTGCCAATGCCTCGAGCCTGTCCCATCACCATCGGCCTTAACTTCCGTGTACACTGTTGCATGATCAGAAATGGCTATGTTCCCAACTCTGCAGGACAGCATCGAATTCAGAAAGGCCAATGGGGCAAAAAACCATGTCAATCCTAGTTTAACACTTATGTGGCTTAGAGAAAAAGGTGAAGTCAGTACCCTCAGGGTGAAGACATCTCCACACATCCACCAACCACAGCTCCCTATTCGGATCCACCAGCTGCCTGGATTGTGGGGATATACCTGTGAGACCCCATGGCATCCTGTCCACCTCGAGGTCTATAAGTCAGTTAAAGTCTGTCCCTATAATTGTATGACGTGCCTCAAGGGCCATCAACCTGGAAAGTGCATCTATTAAAAATTTGAGGGGATGTGCTGGTGGGCTGTATGCATTCAAGATCCCATACTCCTCTCCTTGTATTAAAGCTTTAAGGACCATAATTTGTCCATATTCATCCTTAATTTGGTCTAACAGTTGTAATGGGAAATTCTTCTGGATGAGTATAGCTACTCCTCTACTTTTCGAATTAAAGGATGGGGTAAAGACCCATCCGAACCGTCCCTGCTGCAACTTTAAGTGCTCCCTATCAGTTAGATGTGTTTCTTGCAGCAAGGCTACATTGGACCTTTCTTTTCTAAGACTTGAAAGGAACTTTTTTCTCTTAATCAGTGAATGACTCCCCTTAACATTCCAGGTGCACCAGGTAAATGGTTAGCCATAGCCATCTGAAACAGTCTGTGACCCCCCGGGAGGAAGAACCCCACTCATAGCACACCAAGTGAAAGCAGTAAACAGCTCATATAAACTTGAAAATCCAACTACAAAAACTACCAAATCAAAACTTCTAACAACTACTTCTAGAATGAACCAACATATAACACAAATAAGAGGAGACTTTCCCCCTTGCTCACAAGGGGCCGCCCATACTACCCACTAACCCCTCAATGGCTCCATCTTGCTGAAGCCGTGCCCCAAACCCAGGCAAAACAAAGTAAAGTTACATGTATCTTACAACAAGAAAATTGAAAGTGGGTACTCAACCCGTCCCTTCCATCCTTTGACCCTAGGCAATCCTGGTTAAAAATAAACCCTCCCCTGCCTCCCCAAACCACTCCCCGCTATCCCATACAAACAGAGAGAAATGAAAAAGGAATGATAGAGAAACAAAGGATAATGGGAGGGGAGAAAGAAGGGAGGAGAGAGAAAGAGAAAAAAGGGACCCCCACATATTAAAAAAAACAAATCAGGGAAACCAGGCAAACTACAGAGAAAGGAGAAAGTGAGGGCTGCAGATGCTGGAGATCAGAGCTGAAAATGTGTTGCTGGAAAAGCGCAGCAGGTCAGGCAGGGCTTCCTGAAGAAGGGCTTATGCCCGAAACGTCGATTCTCCTGTTCCTTGGATGCTGCCTGACTTGCTGCGCTTTTCCAGCAACACATTTTCAGCAAACTACAGAGAAAGCATACATATTATTTGAGACAGTCAGTCTATTTTAAAATTTCTAGGAAGTCCTTTGCCTTTTCTGGTGAGTCAAAATTAAACACGGACCCTCTGTGGCTGAAACGTAATATTGCCGGATAACTTACAGAGTACTGAATATCTAAGTCTCTCAGCCTCCTTTTTAACCTCATCAAAGGCCTCCCTCTTGCTGATCACGGCTGCAGAAAAATCTTGGAAAAACAAAGTTCTTGATCCTTTGTATATCAGAGCCTGAAGATCCTTCCCCAGTGCTCTAGAAGCTTCCAGCACCAATTGTTTGTCTCTGTAATGCTGGAGTCGCACTAGGACGGGGCGGGGGTGCTGGTCTGATCCGGGCCTGTGCACTGCGATCCGATGGGCCCGCTCAACCCACACTCGGCCCGCCCCGAATTCCAGACTCAGAAACTGCAGGAGCCATTGCTCTACGAAGCTGATCAGCTGGCCTTCCTCTTCCCGTTCCGGCAACCTGACCAAGCGGATGTTCTTCCAATGATCTTGATTTTCGAGTCATCGACCTGCTCGACTAAGGCCGGTACCTGCTGTTCCAGGGCCTGGACTTGACCCCCAAGGATTCTGCCGCAGTTTCGGAAGCTATGGTCCGCTGTTCCACTTCCATGACGCACTGCCTGAGACAATAGATCTCTTGGTCGTGCTCCTACAGCATGGTCGATATCGGTTCCAGCCTGGTCCGGGTCTCCTCCATCGCTGAATTGATCTTCTCTTGGAGTTTCTGAGACAAAGCTCTGCCCCACAGGTCATTCCCCTGGGGCGATCGCAGAGGCTGATGCTGCAGCTGCAGGCATGTCCGTTACTGCAGGGGAGTGCCCTCTTTCGAGTCATAGAGTCATAGAGATGTACAGCATGGAAACAGATCCTCCAACCCTGGCAACATCCTTGTAAATCTTTTCTGAACCCTTTCAAGTTTCACAACATCTTTCCGATAGGAAGGAGACCAGAATTGCTTGGTGCAATCTTCGCTGTTATTTTGCCTTAGTCATTTTTCTTAATCAATTAAAGTGACATACAGCAATTCTGAGGATCCAAAACTACTGATTTTTACCACAATGGGTGAGAAAAGTAGAGTGAATGCACCACTTTGCCTGAGGTCTTAGTGCAGAGCTCAGCAGGGCAGACCTACTGCATCACTGCCATCTTGGATCTCTTTTAAAAGGAGAAAGACAGAGAAAAGGCAGCACATTGTCAGTGAAGAAGAGAGAGAAAGACACCTACGCTGCTAATTGACATAGCAGTGAATCTGCGCAGTTACTGCCTTTGCTGTTTGAATTCATGCATCTCTGGACTCTGGAATACACCTAAGAAAAATTAAAAAACAGCAGAATTCACAGCTGACCTTGGAGAAACCTGTGTGGGAGAGCTCACAGCACAGGAACAGATGAGTGCATAGTTTTTAACATATAACCTTGCTGTAAGTCTATAATAGTGAGTAGAATGGGTTCTTTCTTGATTGTATGTTTTATTGAGACATGTCTCTGGATTAAATTTTAAGCACTAAGTTAGCCTGGAGCACTGTTTTTTAGAGCAAAAAGATGGTGGTATTTTCTGGGTCTGTAGATTGTGAAGGAGCAAAAATGGCCTTTAATAGAGTGATATGCTCCTCCTGTTGGATGTGGGAGATTAGGTTTTAGGGAAAATTTACATGTTACTAATGATTATGACTGCAGGAAGTGTCTTTGGTTACGAATCCTATCATATCGCATGGATCTGTTGGAGCGACAATTAGAGGCAATGAGGAATTTATAAGAGCTGGGGGTGTGATGGAGTGAAATTATAGGAAGGAAGAAAAGCCACAGATACAGTCAGGTAGATGGGTTAACTCCAGGAAAGGTAGGAGGGGTAGGCAGGTCATGCAGGAGTCTCCTGTGGTTATCCCCATTTCAGACAAGGATGCTGTTTTGGGAAATGGAGGGAGTTATGGACTCTCGGGGAATTTTTAGATTAGATTACATTTTTTTTTAGATTAGATTACATTACAGTGTGGAAACAGGCCCTTCGGCCCAACAAGTCCACACCGACCCGCCGAAGCGAAACCCACCCATACCCCTACATTTACCCCTTACCTAACACTACGGGCAATTTAGCATGGCCAATTCACCTGACCCTGCACATCTTTTGGACTGTGGGAGGAAACCGAAGCACCCGGAGGAAACCCACGCAGACACGGGGAGAACGTGCAAACTCCACACAGTCAGTCGCCTGAGGCGGGAATTGAACCCCGGTCTCAGGCGCTGTGAGGCAGCAGTGCTAACCACTGTGCCACCGTGCCGCCCAAATGTAGCATGAACAGCCATGTTTCTGGTATCAAGACTGACTCTAATGTAATGAGGGGTATGTCGAGTTCCAAGTGATTGATTATGTTAGGGGACCCCCTAGTCCGAGGCACAGACAGACGTTTCTGCAGCCGGCAGTGAAAATTCAGAATGGAGTGTTGCCTCCCTGATGCCAGGATCAAGGATGTCTCAGGGAGCGTGCAGAATGTTCTCAAAGAGGAGAGGGACATATTGGATCTAAAGGGATAATATAGAGAGTTAGGCAGGAAGTCCTCAAGGGTAGTAATATCTGTATTACTCCCGGTGCTACAAGCTAGTGAGGGAAGGAATAGGAAGATAGAGCAGATGAGTGCGTGGCCCAGGAGTGGTACATGGGAGAAGGCCCGAAACATTGACTCTCCTGCTTCTCGGATGATGCCTGACCTGCTGTGCTTTTCCAGGAACCACATTCTTGACTCTGATCTCCAGCATCTGCAGTCCTCACGTTCTACTGCGTAGGGGAGAAGGGTTCACATTTTTGGATCATTGGAATCTCTTCTGGGGTAGAAGTGACCGTACAAGAAGGACGGATTGCACCTAAATTGAAAGGGGACTAATATACTGGCAGGGAAATTTGCTAGAGCTGCTCAGGAGGATTTAAATTAGTAAGGTGGGGGGAATGGGACCCATGGAGATAGTGAGGAAAGATTTCAGTCTGAGGCTGGTACAGTTGAGAACAAAGGCAATTCAAACAGTCAGGGCAGGTAGGGACAAAGCAGAGAACAAGGTGGGACTGATAAATTAAACTGCATTTACTTTAATGCAAGAGGCCTAACAGGGAAGGCAGATGAACTCAGGGCATAGTTAGGAACATGGGACTGGGATATCATAGCAATTACAAAAACATGGCTCAGGGATGGGCAGGACTGGCAGCTTAATGTTCCAGGATACAAATGCTACAGGAAGGATAGAAAGGGAGGCAAGAGAGGAGGGGAGTGGCGTTTTTGATAAGGGATAGCATTACAGCTGTGCTGAGGGAGGATGCTCCTGGAAATACATCCAGGGAAGTTATTTGAGTGGAACTGAGAAATGAGAACTGATTCTTTACTCAGAGTAGTAAGTGTATGGAATGCTTTGCCTGCAACGGTACTAGATTCACCAAGTTTAAGTGCGTTTAAGTCGTCATTGGACAGGCATATGGACGTACATGGAATAGTGTAGGTGGGATAGGCTTCAGATTAGTATGACAGGGCGGCGCAACATCGAGGGCCGAAGGGCCTGTACTGCGCTGTAATGTTCTATGTTCTATGTTCTATAACTGATCATCTTATTGAGGTTGTATTATAGACCCTCTAAAAGTCAGAGGGAAATTGAGAAACAAATTTGTAAGGAGATTTCAGTTATCTATAAGAATAATAGGGTGGTTATGGTAGGGGATTTTAACTTTCCAAACATAGACTGGGACTGCCATAAGGGTTTAGATGGAGATGAATTTGTTAAGTGTGTACAAGAAAATTTTCTGATTCAGTATGTGGATGTACCTACTAGAGAAGGTGCAAAACTTGTCCTACTCTTGGAAAATAAGGCAGGGCAGGTGACTGAGGTATCAGTGGGAGAGGACTATGGGGCCAGTGACCATAATTCTATTAGTTTTAAAATAGGGATGGAAAAGGATAGACTGGATCTAAAAGTTGAAGTTCTACATTGGAGGAAGGGTAATTTTGACGGTATTAGGCAAGAACATTTAAAAGCTGATTGGGTGTAGATGTTCGCAGGTAAAGGGATGGCTGAAAAATGGGAAGCCTTCAAAAACGAGATAACGAGAGTCCAGAGACAGTGTATTCTTGTCAGGATGAAAGGAAAGGCTGATAGGTGTAGGGAATGGCAGATGACTAGAGAAATTGAGGGTTTTGTTAAGAAAAAGAAGGAAGCATATGTCAAGGAAAGAGGAGAGATCGAGAGAATCCTTAGAAGAGTATAAAGGAGGTAGGAGTAGGGAAATCAGGAGGGCAAAAAAGGGGACATGAGATAGCTTTGGCAAATAGAATTAAGGAGAATCCAAAGGATTTTTACAAATATATTAAGGACAAAAAGGTAACTAGGGAGAGAATAAGGCCCTTCAAAGATCAGCAAGGCGGCCTTTGTGTGAAGCCACAGAAGTTGAGGGAGATACTAAATGAGTATTTTGCATCAGTATTTACTGTGGAGAAAGACATGGAAGATATAGAATGGTGACATCTTGAAAAATGTCCATATTACACAAGAGGAGGCGCTGGATATCTTGAAACACATAAAAGTGGATAAATCCCCACGACCTGATCAGGTGTATCAAAGAACTCTGTGGGAAGCTATGGAAGTGATTGCAGGGTCCCTTGCTTAGATATTTGTATCATCGATAGTCATAAGTGAGGTGCCAGAAGACTGGAGGTTGGCTAATGTAGTGGCTCTGTTTATGAAAGGTGATAAGGACAAGCAAGTGAACTATAGACAAGTGAGCCTGACCTCAGTGGTGGGCAGTTTGTGGGAGGGAATCCTGAGCGACAGGATGTACATGTATTTGGAAAGGTTAAGGACTGATTAGGGATAATCAGCATGGCTTTGTGTGTGGGAAATCATGTCTCACAAACTTGATTGAGTTTTTTGAAAAAGTAACAAAGAGGATTGTTGAGGGCAGAGAGGTAGATGTGATCTATATGGACTTAAGTAAGGTGTTCGACAAGGTTCCCCATGGGAGACTGATTAGCAAGGTTAGATCTCACGGAATACAGGGAGAACTAGCCATTTGGATACGGAACTGGCTCAAAGGTAGAAGACAGGGTGGTGGTGGAAGGTTGCTTTTCAGACTGGAGGCCTGTGACCAGTGGAGTGCCACAAGGATCGGTGCTGGGTCCACTACTTTTTGTCATTTATATAAATGATTTTGATGTGAACATCGGAGGTATAGTTAGTAAATTTGCAGATGACACCAAAATTGGAGGTGTAGTGGACACCGAAGAAGGTTACCTCAGAGTACAACAGGATCTTGATCAGATGGGCCAATGGGCTGAGGAGCGGCAGATGGAGTTTAATTCAGATAAATGCGAGGTGCTGCATTTTGGAAAAGCAAATCAGAGCAGGACTTATACACTTAATGGTAAGATCCTAGGGAGTGTTGCTGAACAGAACCTTGGAGAGCAGGTTCATAGCTCCTTGAAAGTAGAGTCATAGGTAGATAGGATAGTGAAGAAGGCATTTGGTATGCTTTCCTTTATTGATCAGCGTATTGAGTACAGGAGTTGGGTGGTCATGTTGCAGCTGTACAGGATATTGCTGAGGCCAATTTTACAATATTGAGTGCAATTCTGGTCTCCTTCCCATATGAAACTTGAAAGGGTTCAGAAAAGATTTACAAGGATGTTGCCAGGGTTGGAGGATTTGAGCTATAGGGAGAGGTTGAACAGGCTGGGGCTGTTTTCCCTGGAGCATCAGAGACTGAGGGGTGACCTTATGGAGGTTTATAAAATCACGAGGGACATGGATAGGATCAATTGATAAGGTCTTTTCCCTGGGGTCGGGGAATCCAGAACTAGAGGGCATAGGTTTAGGGTGAGAGGGGAAAGGGATCTAAGGGCAACTTTTTCATGCAGAGGGTAGTACGTGTATGGAATGATCTGCCAGAGGAAGTGGTGGGGGCTGGTACAATTGCAACATTTAAAAGGCATTTGGATGGGTATATGAATAGGAAGGGTTTGGAGGGATAAGGGCCAGGTGCTGGCAGGTGGGACTAGATTGGGTTGAGATATCTGGTCAGCATGGGCGGGTTGGACCTGAAGACTCTGTTTCCGTGCTGTATATCTCTGTGACTCTTTGACTCTAATAGTGTAGTGAAAATAGTGTATGCAATGTTGTACTGTGGGAAATGGGGAAACCATGCCATCTGTTGGTGATATTGATCTCACAATCCTTCAGCAATGTACTCATAAACCAGAACCAGTTTCCTGATATTGCGCTGTTCAATCTTAATTTCCTGATATTCCTGTTATTAATCAATTGGATGCTTACCTTTCCATTGAGCTAGTTAACTTTGTAGTCCAGTGACAAATTATGAAGTATAATCCTTGGTACCCAAACCAATATACAACTTCTATTGTGATATTAACTATCAAAATTGCTGATGCAGTCATGGTAATTTCTTTTTCTACCTAGATTAATAGCTGGATGAATGTAATCTCAGATGAATGCAAAACAATTTACGCTCCAGTTCCCTGACTGGGATGAGTAATGAAATGCCAGCAAAAAGGAATTCCTTTATCAACAGATGTTTTATTTTGGTTTTTTGCTCTTCATGCCACATTTGATGCGACATTTGGCACAAATAGAGAAATTGTCTGAAACAGGATATATCCAAGAGTGAAGTCATTATTCCTCCTTGTCAGTCTCACAGATAAGTTTGGACACATGGTGCATTAACTCATGCTGATTTTAGTAGGAACATTGATCCTATGAGTAACGACATTGAGGGGCTTGTGTGTTGGGAATTTGGTAGTGTCCCTACCTCCAGAGTATGTCTGAACATGATTTGGAGTGCTGGTGTTGGACTGGGGTGGTCAAAGTTAAAAATCACACAACACCAGGTTATAGTCCAACAGATTTAGAGTCATAGAGTCATAGAGATGCACAGCATGGAAACAGACCCTTCGGTCCAACCCTTCCATGCC